>NC_053180.1:20758700-21058700 GCF_905163445.1 Pararge aegeria | reverse complement strand
AGGACCGGAACTTTAGCGGATATTACACCTTTGAATCGCGTTAGTTTGCTTTTAGTTATGGGCCTACACTTTACAATTTTTTTATTTTTATTGAGATTATTCGAGACAGCAATATGTTGGCCACAATGATCTGACCTTAAGTTGTTTATTATCGATTTATGTAGGATATCACAGTTATAAAAAATGTTATCTAAACAAGATGCTGAGGTTGCTGTGATTCTAGTTGATTCACTAAAAGCATGGTTCAAATTAATGCATTTAAATAAGTTAAGCAACATAGTTGTAGTCGAGTTTTCTACTAGAATATCAATATTGAAATTTCCGTATAATATTACTTTTTTTAGCAGACACAATCGACAGCTACAGAAGGATTCTTAAACGCATAATAATAAAAAAACTACTTTATTTCTGCAAGTTATATAACTATAGGCTTCTTCGTCTGATGTTCAGCGAGAATATCCAGCACAAAGTTTAAGAACAATACTCTCTAGCAGATATAATCTCATGTTTGGATTAGATTTAATCTGTATTTGACTTTAAATTTCAAATTTCAAATTTGTGGTTTGGCCGTTTCTTTATCGTTGCCACAAGTACTATATGTATGACAGAAACGCAATGAACAGTCAATACATTTTTCATCTTACGTCCATGTGAACGTAGCGTAATGGCCAAGCCACTTATTGTTACTAAGGTGTAGAGTTTTTGAAATTAGGCCTTATAGAGTTAGGGCTGGTAGAGTAAAAAGCTCGTTTGAATCGTCAAGTCTGCCTGCTTGTGGGGGTTCTATTACTGGAAGGCAGACTCTCAAGAAGAAGTCGGCAAGAAACTCAACAACTGCTCCTTTTCAACATCCATTCTAGCTTAGGCTGTAGACAGGATATGCAGCATTCTTGAAATTAAAGTTGCAGTCGTTTTATTTAATTTTTTGTTTATAATACACATATAAAGACTATGCACTATAAAACGCTAGTCGCTGCCCCCTGCGTTACGCAGTAGGATACCTTGCTAAAAAAGCATGTAAAACAATAATTTGTACAATAACATAGGTCCAAAGTCATATTAAACACATTAATGAGCGCTTAAATAATAAATTAACATTAATGACTTCCAGTCATTTTGGTTTAAACATCAAACTACCAAACATATTTTGATAAATGTTTTACGTGCCATTCTGAGCAATATAAATACTCTTTTAGATATAAAGTACCTTTTACACCTACCTACCTAATTATAATGTAATTATCCAACGATTTCAAAATACATCCTTAGGGATCAATTGAACAATTGGACAGGGATATCTCCAGTTTATTAAAAAGGGATTTACATAAATTGAGCTGTGCCGCAGCGAACAGCACCTACCTACTTACACATATTTCCAAACGCTTTATTTATATGGCAAGGGATACCATATAAATAGAACATTATGATTAAAGATGAAACCATTACCTTGATTTCTTTGAGATAAATAACTGAGCAACGCATTTGTTAACAAGACACTTAGGGTAGAGGTAAAGAGAGATACAGAGCTAGACTCTTACATCAATGTTGTTAGAAAAATAAGGCTTCATAAAAAAGACGTGGTTCTCGTACGTCGGAAATAAATAAAATACGATAATGTCATAAAACCAAACTTTTATTGCTCTTTAAAAGTTTTTAGAGAAATCAGTTTCTGATTTGTCTTTCACTTTATTTCTATTTAAGAAAAACATACAAGTATTTTAAATATAAATAAAGAACACATTAGTATTTTAAATCTTTATGTAAATAATATTATTCAACCACCAATTCGGAAACCTAATTCAAGAAAGAATTTGGCAAGAGTCCTCTTAGAACAGCTGTAATTTCAAGATATTTTATAAAATCTTTCAATTAAACATAACATAAGAAATAACATATCGTAGCAAATTATCTAAAATGCAATAAGATCGTATAATCAATAGTAATAAAGTAACCAGTAACATCTCATCAAATACACAGAAGCTTAAATTCAAATTCAAATTCAAAATTTATTTATTCATGTAGGCCTATCATTTCCACAGGCACTTATGAAGCGTTCATACATACCTATATGTTTACATAATTGTAAGGGGATGGTGATAACTTCGTTCGCCAACTTAAACCTAAAGCTACGAGGGTTCCAAACGCGCCCACAGAAGCTAAGTTTTTTTTATCACCATCTCACAGTTTATTTATATTAAGCTATGAAGCTTGAGCAATTCACACCCAAGCTTATTTATCGTTCAAGTAATCCTTAATATTATAATAGGATTTTTCTGTAAGCTTATGTTTTAAATAAACTTTGAACTTATTGAGAGACATCTCAAAGATTTAATTTGGTAATTTGTTATAAAATAATATACAATTGCCCTTGAATGAATTAGCAATTTTGTGTAGCCTAGTAAACTGCACAACGAGTTTATTTTTTCTCTAAAATTAATATTGTTACAGTCCATTTTCTTTTTAAATTTTGTTAAATTTTCAAATATGTACTAACTATGCACCGTCATTATTTTAACTTCTTTAAATTTATCCCTTAATGACTCTCTTGGGCCCATTTTATATATCGCACGAACAGCCCTTATCTGCAGGACGAAAATAGAATCTATATCAGCGGCATTACCCCTTAATAAAATGCCGTAGGACATAATGCTGTGAAAATAATTGAATACACAAGCCTAGCAGTTTCTATGTTTGTCATGTGACGAATCTTTTTAACCGCGTATGCTGCAGAACTAAGTCTGTTCGCTAAATTATTTATATGTCTAACAAATATTTATATCAAGATATGTTATGTACTTACTTAGTTAATAAATGCGATAATATCCAAACATTTTAAATGATTTTAAATAAAATTAATAAGAATAAATCAAATAGTAAACTACTACAATTCTTGTCAACCAACTGCAAAGATACCAAAGTAACATAAATAGAAGTTTTTAATTTCATAAACAATAATACACCAATATACAATTACGTAAATAAGTATACTGACTATATTCTAACATACTCATAAAAAGTGTTCTTGAGGTGACAACTATAACATCAGTTTGGTGACATTTAAGTAATAGTGGTGTCTCAGACTAGCTATGACAACAATAAAAATATTAACTTAAAAACTTAGTTCTTCTGAGGTTAAAACAATAATGCACACACAAACATAAACATTTGTGAATGTGATGTTCAACATCACATCACTGATGATAATTTTGAGTAACGTATATCACAGTTATTAAATAAAAGGAGCAAAAACAAACATAAAACATAATTTAGTAATGCTACTCTTATTTGATAACTGTTATATTCGTAACTTAAAATTATCATTAGTGATTCCTTGTAAACTACAAACTACCGAGAACATACTCGTATTTGCTCGTACTACACACTTGCCTATATAGTATGACATTTTGATTTATTACAGCTTTATTTTTATTTCTAGTGTGAAGTCGATAGGTCAGTAGCAACCGTCACAATGGAACTAAATGATTGCCAATAAAGGTGATCACGCCGACCACGGCGGCTCTGACTCAGGGCGGTCAGCGGCCGTGACGTCACGCTGGCACACCACGCACTACTATAAAAGACCTGCGCTAAATATACGTGACAATTGGTTCTATTATTGCACTTGCGCCGCGGCCGCGTGCCGCCTTGCGGGGCATCCGGATCGGGAGCACTCGTTTGACCTCGGACTTTATTGGCTTTCACCTGGAACCACAGTCTAATAACCACAACAAATCTCTTTACATTTTACAGTATGTCAGTTCCGTACTGTCACAAATACGGAAACATCTTAGCCGATATCGCTATAACTTTTTTGTCGTTTTCTTCGTTTTACGCGTTATTAGGTACTTCATGTTTTCGTCTCCTAAAGGTTGTAGCGTGTTGTTAAAAAACCTTCATATAACCTTTTTTAAGAATTCGGCAAATGCAAAAAAAGATTTTTCAAGTCTGACTTCCATCTCCTATTTAAACTTTTATGTTACCCGAAACTAGGGTAGGGCGCTGACTTCTAAGTTGGCCGAGTTTCTAGGAGGAGGAAAGCGACTAGTACATTATGCCACGAGTACGGTACATTGTATTTTACAGCCGAGGCGGTATTAGGCGATAAGGAAGTGGAGAGTGTTATTAAGGAGGAAAAAACAGGCTTAGCTTTTAAATACGTCCCCAGAAAACAAATTTCACTGTATGCTGTTTGTTTGCTGTTTTTCCATTGTATGCTCGCTAAATTTTGATGGGAACAAGTCATTCACTCGCGACTCGTGTCACAATTATATTATTTCCGGCGAAGCGAAATCTACTATTGCTCTGCTTTCCAAGTTATGTAGAGTAGGGCTTATGCCGTAGTCTACATGCTGGCCCAATGCGGATTGGTGGATTTCACACGCCTTTGTGAATATTATTATATTCCTCAAGACGTTTTCCTTCACCGTTTAAAACGCACATAACTTTGAAAAGTTAAAGGTGCGTGCCGGGATTCGAACTCGGCCCCTATCGAGCTAGTTGTATCTACGCCTTTATATACTTACGTAGTACTCAATGGGTCACTTACAAATTATCTGGTTTCAGTTTAAACTTTTAAGAAACTGTACTTACTAGCTCTCTTTACAGAAGACCATTTTTTTGTCTCAATTTTTTTACAGTGTCGAGCTTAATACAATCTTCTATATGTTATCTTGCTACTTGATTTATAGTTTTACGGGAAATCTTTGTTCTCTAACTATTTACGATAAAATCAAATCTAGCTTCAGTAATATTGTGACTACATGTCTTCTATAAGATAAAACGTTTCCTCAAACGGAGCGTGACATCTCATTGTTGTGCTCGGAGGTAGTTAAGCCGTAAGACACAAAGCGGCGGCGCAGACAGCGCTCCAGTAACAGAATTAATGACAAGTCCGCCAAGACGAGGCGAGGGCGTGCTCGCGGGGCCGCTGACGAATCGCAACACGAAAGTAGAAAATTAATTGAGTCGCGCGCCGCTGCGCCGGGGACCTTATGTCGACGGCGCACGGCTCATTGTGCTACAGGCGGGGCGATTTAAAACGAAATGAAAATTTTGGGAGATTTTGTTTGTTTATTTACGTTCGGGATCTGTTCGCGTCGCTCTTCTACCGCTAATGTAATACTTCGTTATTATTGAGGCAAAAGAACAAATATTTATTGCGTTTATTTTTGTTGTTGTAACCGATCTGAAATACGATTTTATTACATTTGTATAGGTACTAATCATAGGTATCTTTATGCACCAAAAATGTATTAACACGATCAGGTGTCAGCAATACTTCGTCTTGTCCACTCGGCTAAGCGATTTGGTTTCCAGGCCGCTCCTACAGCGCGCCGTTCGCTTCGTAGACATGATCTCTTTATCCTTTTACCCTACGATGAGAAAATTGCAGGAAACAAAGTCGTGCAATTTTCCCCCATTATAATGGTTTGTAGCTGGCTGTATATTATATATTCTTTCCCGCCTTGTATAATATAATGACTGTTATCTAACTTTTTGTTACTTTTGAGTGCAAATCTTGTTGAAAACTTAATCTATCACGAAAATCTATTTGTTATTTAATATTTCAATGCATTTGAGACACGTTTTTTTACCAACAACAATATATTGAAAAGATTGGAAAAAGTTTTAGACAATTTACATAAATGCAGTATACAAATTATCTTATAGTAGATACCTACCGGTGATAGCGCTCTGGGTAGGAGCTCGACTTCACTTTCGGGGGGCCGAGTTCGAATCCCAGCACGCACCTTTTCTAATTTATATGCGTTTTAAGTACCTAACCAAATATCACTTGCTTCAACTGTGAAGGAAAACATCGTGAGGAAACCTGCATGCCTGAGAGTTCCTCAAAATGTTCTCAAAGGTATGTGGAGTCCACCAATCCGCACTGCGCCAGCGTGGTGGACTATGGCCCTACCCCTTCTCATAGAGGGAAGAGCCCCGTGCCCTGTAGTGGGAATGGTTTGATGGTGATGATGATGATGAATATACCTACGGGTAGGAGACTACTTATGTGGGAACCTGGTTAGTAGGATGGTTACTGCAAATTGCTTGCTGTCTTACATCTAAATACTTCCGTCCTCCTTTTTCAAAATGTGTTTATCAGATCTTGAATAATAAACCGATACAACTTTTGTCGACAATGCGTTCTTTCAAGTCGAATTAGAAGAAATACATACTTAAATACATTTAATTCCCCGCCGAGTGACAATTTTTGCGCTCGCGCGACATTGAAATAGAGTTTTATAACCGAAAACAACAAGCAAATACGAAGATTCGGATTGTACATTTACCGCCAGTGGCACTCGGGAAATATGTAAATCTGTGTAACAGCACTGAGGAGTGCTTCACTCGGTATCGGCGTGTTAGCACAGAGCTTGTGTTGTTGCGGGAAATTATAGGGCGCGCCTCGGGGCGGCGCACCGCTGGCCGGCGGTGAGCGAGAGCCGAGACGAGAGCATCCCAGTTGCCTAGAAGTATTAGCATAGACACAATAGATATTTTTGTAGTATTTCTTACAACTAAAACAGATACAGTAAATAAACTACTTTGACATGCCTTTAAAATAAGGAATTGTATCTAAGTAAGTACTCAAAAATAAATATAGTTAATTTGATAAACTACGAAATCTAGATTTCAAGTTCGAAACAGTTATTAGTAGTTTTATAACAACCAGATGTAATTCGCGAACAAACCGCGTTTCTTTCGCTCTTTCTTAATAAGCCTGAACCTGATGTACATGATACTGATTACAGTATCCCATAGTCACCACCAGGGTGCAAGCTGGAAGTATCAGTTGCACAGCGCATTAGTATTAGTAAGTTATTTAATGGAGTTCAGCGACCATCCTTGAAGACATATCGTCAAGAAATAAAGGAAAGTAACAAATGAACATGTTATACAACAACAATCTTAGCCAAGTAAGAAGGGAAAATCACCCCAATTAATTTGTCAAATGACTTGTTTTTGAATATCCCCTCATTCTTGAGAGCTGCGCGCTCCATACACGATACACTTTAAGATGATCAAAACAAACACTCGTCCTTCCTCCACACGCTAGCGTCTCCGGCCAAGAGCGACACGTTTACGTTGGGCGAAAGAGATTGTGTGTGGGAACGATCATTTATTTGCCATTTTGCCAAATACTGAGTCACGTATATCTATACGAATCTTATGAATGCGACGGTGAGTATGTTAATTGTCCTTACTTTAAGCCAAAAGCAACCAACCGACTTAATTTTTAGAAATATTTGAAAAAACGGAGATTAACATAGGCTTGTTTTATCCGGGAAAACAAATGGGATTTGTAAAAAAACCGTAATAAACACGGACGAAAAACGCAAGTGAGAGCTACGTATTTATAGATAACGATATTATTATTTTAAGTTTCAGTGCTAAACAAGTTCTAGGTTCTTAATTAACGTGGTAAACGTTATCTCGCAATTGCATGTGTTTATTTTTGTCTTAGTTCAAGTACTTTCCCTCGTCAGCATCTTCATCCCACCGCTGGGCGCATTCTCTCTCGTAGCAGAGAGGGTCCAAGCGCAAAGACTGACTTCGACGATTGTCACAAATATGACACTCTTAACTTTAGACTGTTAGAGAAAGAATATTTGAACAGAATACCTAACCTAACCTAACAATACTCACAACGGGAATCGAACCCAGGGCCGGTGACAGTAGCAATGTTCCCAGTTGTTCAACGAGCGAACTGCTGGAGCCATTGATTTTTTCGTTGCCATTGACGACATGCCTGGTGCAGGCGAACGCTGTGAATTGAAGTGGCTATTCCGGGTTCGATTCCCGGCAGGGGATGTTAGGGAATTCATAATTTCTGAATTTTCTGTGGTCTGGTGTGGTGTGGTTCTACGACAAAGACGTGCCGGTAAGCGGTTTAGTGTTCCGGTGTGATGTCGCATGAAAACAGATTGGGCTACCATAAACAGGTATGACTACCATAAGTCCATAACAGGTTAGCCCGCTACCATCTTAGACTGCATCATAACTACACAGGTGAGATTGCAGTCAAGGGCTAACTTGTAGAGAAATAAAACGCAAACTAATGTTAGTATCGTACTGGAGCAACGGCCAACGAGGTTGTGTATAATACGTCATACAATATGGAAATCGGTAGTTACAGCGCTTAGTTCATTAGTGTGACGACATATTTACCCGACTGTTAATAAAGAGCAGTGTTTTAGAACAAATGCTCAAAGGATTGCGGTTCAGCCTCGCACAGGGGAATGAGATTCTGAGCTGAGAATTCAGAATGCTATTAATTGTACGTTACCTCCTCGTGAGAAACTCGGCGAGCGTCGCGAATACAGCGTGTGAGCAAGGCGCGAGTCACCTGTCGTTACATGATTTCATCCCCGTACTTTTTCGAAGTTAATTAAACTTTTTAATAAATTATTAAATTAAATTATTAAATTGCTAATTAAATTATTACTTTAGGTGGCTGATTATCAGCCAATTAAAGTAATACTCCTGAGTAGATTACTATCACAAGTAATTCAAACTTGGAAACGGATCGATGTACTCTCAGGCACGAGACTTTACCAGTTCATTCATAATCTACATGACCCACTCATCGCCGGTCCAGAGGAGGGTTTCGGCCGTAGTCCGCCACGCTTGCCAAGTGCGGATTGACACACTCACCTTTGAGAACGTAACGGAGAACTATCATGGAAGGCAGGTTTTCACACAATGTTTTAACCGTTAAAGCTAGAAATATTCACTCGTTTTAAATGTACATAACTTCGGAAAGCTTCCTCTTTAAGTAATACGTGACAAGAAAGAACATGAAGATTAATTCATGTTCTTTCTTGTCACATTCAAAAACAAGTCATTATATCATACGCAAACCGTTCAAAGCCCTTGATTTCTTTTGAAGCAGGAGGTGCCAGCGAAGGTTATGTAGCTCTTGTCAAAGAATACTTAATTATTATTTATCAGTAATAGTAATGACATATGAATAACGGTCGGTCGGCTTTATGTGCTCTCTGAGGCACGGGGTTTGATACAGGCAATATCCTAACTCCGGGCTGGTTCTGAAAACTCTTTACTAACAAAAACACAACTCTATATCATTTTTGGCCCGATCCGCAATCGAACCCAGATCCTCGCGATCCAAAATCGATCTCGCGACCTCCAACTGCGATCGCCAGTTAACCGCCTAGGTCGTCGTTGCTATTCGATCGGAATCGACTCATTTTAATAAAGTTGTTTCTCTCATGAAAATTTATTAATTATATTAGACAATACCATCTCCCCGCGGCAATCAGTTTTATAGTTCTAATTTCAGCGATACAGTGCCCGTGAGAGGGTAGCTACGTGTCGGCGGGATTCCAGCGAAGAGTACAATGAAGCAGGTTCCCCGTATCGGCGCCGACCGCGGCGATATTAGACAAGTTGCTTATTTACACCTCATCTCCGCCGCGCGACTTCAAACTATATTAATCAACGTTATTAACCTGAGGGGGGCGGCGCTCCGGTGTTGCCGCTTCACGCGCGAACCCTGCACGCGAGTCAAATCAATAAACTAAGTAAAAAATTTAAAAAACCCTTGACTTTCAGTTTTCTGCATATATTATACTAGTGACTTGTTACCCATATTGAGGGAGTTGTGGAAAAAAAGGTAATCCGCCATTTTATGGAGCTGAATTTCATGTTGGATTATACCGAATTTCATGAAACAGAGCCGACAATATACAAAACTCCCGACTCGGTTAGGCTAGTTCATCAAGCAAAAAAACTTAGTTTAAATCGGTTCATGCCACACACACACACACACAATAACACGGAAAATAATTACATTTTAATTTAATTTAAAATCGTTGATTATATTGATTTCGGGTGTTAGACAACTGCTCCACTCCTCGCTGGAATGGGATTGGCCCCTTGGAAAAACTCCGCGCTTGAATAAAATTGTTAATTCATTTACATGCATAGACGTTGGAAGGAAACATTCGTGGTGTGCGGTTCAAAGTTTAAAGCAGCCAATCAACTGTAGTGAATATTCGTAATATTATATTCTGAACTCACTTTATTACGGCTCTGGGTTTTACTAGATCAGATATGATTAGTAGAACTTTAAGTTGATAATAATCTGATTTCTGTTTATAAATGATCCAGAAATTGATTTATTTTATGGTAATATGAATAGTGCACGTCGCGACCTGTTAAATAAACTGTTGCCTGTTAGGTAAACATAATTTTTAGGTATGGTTTGATGCATTCTTGCTGGGTTCTATCAGGTACCCTTATTTATATAGAACTTATCTATGGAAACCTGTAGTTAGTTTTAAGTCAACCAATTTTTAACTATTTATCACTTTCAACTGTTGGTTTCTAATTAAAGAAAAATTATCCACTTCAAAATTGGAACGTTTGCGGCAAATATTTCGCCGGCCGGGTAACTCGCGCTAGAACCCTGGCAGCACTGAGGGGCGTTGATAAAAGAGCATTGTAGGAATGCCGTCAAAGCATAGATGAGTTTAATTGCGAGCAATCAATAAGGGTCCGTTCACACAGACCGGCTCGGAGAGCATCGGCCTGCTTTTTTCTTTTCACACAGACCGGGTCGTATACGCTTGGAATTGGCCGGAGCGGAGCCGCCAACTATTTCACATCGACCGGCTGGAAGAGATCTGAAAGCGGGTGCGGCTGCGCGAGCGAGAAAGAGCACGCAAGCGGAGCCGGTCGGCTCCTTTTATTACTTCACACGAAGCGCGTTCAGGCATTTTTAATGACAAAAAAGGTGCAAATGCAAAAATAAACTTTACTACAATCACTCAAAACACTGTTTCCAACGTGATAAAAATCTGCTCTCCTCTCCGAGCCGGTCTGTGTGAACGGACCCTAAGGGCGCTTGTCCCACGAAGCGCGCGCTCGGAGGCGCTCACCCGGCGACCGCTTTCAGGTTTTTATTACTGCGAGTTACGACCTTAATAACGCGACCTGATATCCAATTCCAATAACGATCGTCATTTTTACATACAATTAGGACCCTGTCGCTCTAACATCGTGACAAGTTGTTTGGAAACAGCATCAGGTTTATTTGTCAGGTGAAGGTGCCAGGGTTCCAAACTCGGTATTGTTGTTAGTGAGTGTACAAATGGAACGCTTTGATATCATTGTGTCGGGATTCGATGATCGGATACAATGTGCTGTAAGGGGCGCGGGGGGCGCGGGGGTGCGGGTCGTTTCACGCGAATCAATTAATTTGTGCTTATTAGAATTTGTGACACTAGTTCATTCACGCGACTCCTTTTATTCTATTCCATTCCGTTCCATTGTAATCTATTTCGTTTTGCATGATGGGCTTGCGCTTGATCCGAATCCTGCTCGCTGCAGTGAAATGCTAACGAGAGACTAAGATGAAGAACTTGACCATTCAAAAAGCAATAGCAAAGATATGCTCCGCTGAAGTAATGCTTGGCTGTGCTCCAGTAATATGGGCCGTGGAAGAAAATGATAATATTAATATTTGAGTGAGTAACTACCTGGCAGAGAACATTTTTAGTAACAATTCAAATGAGTTTTTAAACGGATTATGTAGAGTCGGTTTAAGCGAAATGATTTCGCCAAGCTTCCCGTATTACATAACCATTCAACAACTACTGAACAAGTATTCTGTAAAGAGTAAAAATGTGTGAACAATGGAAGCATTACGCGTTACTCGGTAAAGCTGCTGAGAGAATGAACTTCCGCGGCCAGTGACGTGCACTAAGTATATATTTAGTAGGATTAAACATATCGATGTATACAAATAATTTTGAGGATTATTCTAAGAAAGCTTATACAATCCGCATTTAAAAAACTTTACACTACGTTTTTATGCATTACTTAGTAAATAATCGTTTATCGAAATTTCAGACAAAGATTGTATCCATTTGCAAGTCTAAACACTGTTCAGGGTTTATGACATTAATTGATACTGAGAGCATTTCTGTCGGTATACTTCACAAACGTAGAAGAATGACAATATAAACAATGACCTTGCCATCGCTATAATAGGATCTTCGATCAACTGTAATAAATTGTTGCTCGAAGAATAGGAACGATGAGAATATAAAAACACCCAAACATACAATTGATTGATGATTGGCGATTGTTATTGAGGAGAGCGAAAGAGAAAATATTCAGAATTTAATAAAAATACTTGCAAACCTTGTTGTTGTTATCATTTACGCGGGATTGAAATCTCTCACTTTAAAAATACTGAACGCAATCACGATGTTTGCGCACTGATTTAAATGATTGTTTTGTAGCCGCGGGCTAATGAACTACTAAGCCAATATGTACATATTGAGACTGCACATTGTAACCTATTTTAACATTTAATGTCAATTGAATTTATTTTCAACAATACGTCCGTGGCAATTACATCTACAATTTTATTGCCTGTGAACAATCGAAATCCTTAAGTTTTCACGCATCAAATTCACAAACGGTATGAAATATCATATAGCCCAACGCTAAAAAGAAATCAACGTTATATAATAATAAAAAACTGAGTGCGACTCTCATACCATAATGGGTCAACTTTCATCAGATTATGGCATTCATATCCTTGAAAAACTCATTTAAATACAGCACGAAACTATTTTTATTGTAAATCTATTTTTATAATTAAGTATTTGGAGGTTTATTAAGGTAAGTCCTTTTTTCAGTTACTGTTCCAAAACTAGAGACATGAATATCCTATATTTAACGAATACTTATAAATGCTAATTGGTTATTAAAAATAATACATTAAATACTCGTAATTTTTTTCTCACACGAGTAGGTACAACATAGTTTGATAGTAATTTGAAATATTGTACGATGCTACAATATTATATCGTAACATTCTGAGAAACTGTCATTTTTGTAAAATTTTTGACATGTCGAGATTTATGCAATATGGTACTGGTCTGATTGATAACTTCTATAATCGATTAACGTGCTCTGCAAGGCATATACCAGGACTTATTACATACAGGTAATTAATAACTTGTGGCGTGAGAATCGAGCTCGCACTCCGCAGCTCAACAAGCCAACCCGCGAGTAAAAGACTCAAGGGTAACCGAGAGCCCTGCGCCGCGCCTTCGGCAGTAAGTAGCCGTGGACAGCGCGTTACTACATTCAAACTCCCTAATTCACTATTCAGCTCGTTGTTGAGCCGACGACCCCTTTTTAAGTAGTCTCATTGCGGCTCCCCTTCACTTTCAGTTTAGTTTTTAACTCTTTAAAGTGAAGCTGTATTCTGGCGCGGATTTCGCTTTTAATACGACTTGTTTTTTAAGAAAACAATAACATTGTGTAATTGTGCGTCTGTCTGTCCGATCTATTGTTGCATAGCAGAGATTAAATAAAGGATTATTTGTGTTTCTGTGACAATCGACGAATTAAAGGTTCACTACATGTGTCACGGCACACGTAGATTCTCAAATAAGCTTGAAAATTTAAGCATTGTTTTGTCAGCCTTCTGTGAGATATCGAAATTGAAATATAAAGCTGTTTATTAGAGAAAAAAGGAACACATTAACGCGGGCAAATTATTGTTGTTCTTTATTAGCTATTGATTTTGAAAGTAATGTATCATTAGACGTTAAATATACAAAAGTAGGTATCCAATTGATTTATTTATTATTTATCAAAATTAAATCAGAATCACGCTGAAGAAACTGCTGTACAAAACATTCGACCTCGTTACAATTATCGCAACCAAACATAATCTAAGCTGTAGCACACCGTGTACCGTTGCTCTGAAACAGGCTCCGATTGTGGTTCTAAGATTTTAATATTGTAGTAGACTAAGTTGTAAGAGTCCCTTGTTTTGCCCTTACCCTGAAATGCGGAGTAATAATTGAAACAAATAGTTAATAAACTCTTATTGATATTCCATATAAAATTATGTGTGATAACATCACACATTGGTGATTGTGATCGTTGCAGCCACCGTAGCGTGGCGGGACTAAAAGACTCATTTTGAATCACTAGGTATCTTTAAAAAGGTATTATGGCTCACTATACTCCCCAATGAATACGACTTTAAATTGTATATCAGTGTTTTTATTTAAGTATTGATTGCATGTTAAAGTTTTTATGCTTATTACTTACTGAATGATTTATTTTATTTTATTTGTGTCTGTTTTCCCCATAATTTTCTTATCCTAAGCTTGCCTCCCTCTAATCTTTAACTATTAAGAGAAGGCCAGTTGGAAACTATGACGGACGGACAGAGGGACAAATTGCAAATTTTCCCAAGAAATGCCATCGTCAGACTGGCTAGAAAATAATCACGTGAGTTGCTACTACCATTGCCTACTTTTGAAGAACGACTATATCCCAAAACCGATGCCGGTTAACTTCGGTAAACCGGTGGAAAGTTGACATCAAGCCGACGCTTGGTGAAGGAGCTGTCTGAGATGGTAGGAAACCTGTCTACGAGGCAAAAACTATACCTTAGCTTGAGCTTGAGCCCGCTTGATCATCTGTCCAGCAGAGAAACCGTGGGCATTATGAACCAAACCTTGAAGACATCTTACAATATATTTTCATTTCCTTTTCACAACGACGACACAGCGATGATGGTGTAAGATGTGATCTAAGGTATTTTATCACTAAACGGTTTCGACTCTGCATCGTGACTTGTTATTATTAGCCACGGCCGAAGCCAGAACAGACTTGAATCCTTCTACTTCCCATATCGTAACCGCCGGGGATCAAAGTCCGGAACTCGCAGTCGTGACACTGCGCCGGGGAGGATGTCTGCAATGAGGACAACGAGCAGTAATCTGGCGCTAATGAATGCGCTAACATGTAAACTAACCGGCGGAACATCGCGTAGGCTGAGCCGGCGGGAGGGGGTGGCCTCAGCCAGCGAGTGCTGCCGGAGGGAGGGGGAGTTGCAGAGTTTAATATTGGAGCGCGGGTTAAGGCGACGCGCAAATAAAACTCTATGAGACCGCACCCCTGGATTAAGGCGAGGATATTGAGATCAAATTGCTTAGTAAAATATTCAATAATCCTTCCATACATCCTTACTTTGCTTTAATCCTAAGAGGCAGATTACATGACAAACGTTTACCTCACGTTTCGACACATGGTGTGAGTGCAATAACACATGGAAGTACTTTTCTGGGAAATAAACGAAGGCGGGTATATTTGTTATTTTAAGCATACAAAAGTTGTACGCTTGTGAGGTATTAATTGAAGACGTTATTGAAGTTACTCCGAGAGACAGACCCATACTCTTTTCTTTCTTTACTCTTAGCTTGGCAAAAACTTAAAACAGAGTGATTTAAACCACAAACCTGCGCTGCTTTCAAGCAAAATCTTTTTCTTTTATTATGCTTCCCAGGCACCCCGTGATTGATCGACTGCAGTCAGTTTTTTAAACTTCTCCTTGTTCTAAGCTAAAAGCTATGCGAAATAATTCTCCAAACGTCTTAATTCTGGTCCACTCCCGTATATGGTTAGGACTTCTTTCACTTCCTCTCTCTTCTCTTTCCTTCAACTTCCCGATCATGGTGATTTTTATAGAAGTCGATACCGATAATTGCGCACTATATAGCTCATGTGTAGCTGTTTGATAGTTCTGACCAACTCGGTTCTCTTTCGCATTCCATTGCAAGATGCACTAGCAAGCGAAGTGGACACCTTAATGTCAGAGTCACTTTTCCATTAGTCGGTTAGCTATGACCCAAAGTAAGTAGGTTGTAGTATTTGCCCTCCGAGATGTGCTGTCCGGTTCGTACCAGACATCACAATGTATTTTGTTTGCGCTGTTAATGCAGGATGGCGATGCTGGTACGCGCTACACGCTTGAGATCGTAACCGGGGGTGCAAATATCGCAATATATCCTAAGACCTAACAATTTCTAGCCCGTTTTTTTGCCCGGCCATGGAATCTAGCCCACGACTTCAAGTTCTAAATGAGAATGTGCTTCCCACTAGACTTTTGAGACATGTTAGTCATAGATACGCTTATCTGCAACGTGTCAGCGCCTTAACCGTGTGTCTGCGGATATTTTTACAAACGCTATTAGGGCGGGCGGGCGGCAACGGGTGCCGTGACGTCACTGTACGCTCAGTTTTCTTTATTAAATTGTCCTTCGCGACCCGCGCATTACAGCACTATCCCGCCGACCCTACACTCGGCGACACGACCACGACACGACTGTGACACGACTGACGCGCAGTTCCCCGGCAGTCGTGCCGCAGAGCCTACGAGTTAAACACTGAATTAAAAGTTAACTACCTATCTCTGACGTGTACCTACCACATCACTCATTTCTATTAAAAATGGGCCACTTGCCATTTGTGCATATGCCATAGTTGACACTATAATTGATATCGTAGGTATATTTTTAGATATATAAGCAAGCGCTACTATAATGCAAGTTCATGAAGTATATACCTAGGCTAGTCTGGCATAACGTTGGTTAACATTACATCAAAAAACTACATTGCTCTTCAGCCTTATCCCATACGACAAGAACTTATATTAGGACAGAATCCTTACAAAACCAATAATTTATAAAAGTTCAAGTACATCGCGCAACAGAAGCAAAAGAAAAACCAATAATTTGCTTTAGTTACCAGTTTATATATTTGCTATTTGTTGTCCGGAACTTCGTCCGCGTTTGTTTTTGTCAAGTCATCCAATAGGAACAGTTTATTTGAGAGATGTGTTGCAGTAGCAGCAGCAAGAATTGTTTTATGAGCTGGGTAAGTTAACTGTACTCGGTAAGAATGAGTAGTTTAACCATGTAATATATAATTTTTTGTATTATCAATATTTTTCGCAGCACAAGCCACGTAATGAATTTTATATGATTTAACTACTTTGGGTTACATTATTGCAATTTTAGCCTGTTCATGTTACTTCGTGATAGTTTAGCTTTCTTTTGGCGAAAAAATGCTTAACAGCCCAATTCCTTCAGTGCCTGTTAGATAAAAACAAATTAAGAATCTTTCCTTTTTATAATTTTAAGTATAGGATGAAGGTATTAATTTTATATGTATGGCATTTTTAAAAATGTTTACTGCAAAAACTGTAACTTAAAAAACATTCTAATTAATAGTTTCCAGTATTGTTGAAAGTAGTCGACTTCAACTCGTCGTCGTAGCGCCGTCGTGTCGGCGCCGGAGCGGTTCTACTCGTGAGACGGCACTCGAGTGGAGCAAGTCGTCGAGAATGTTATTGCACTAGTATATTAATAACCAAGTTGGTCTTGCAGCGCCGCGCGGCCGCTCAGCGGCTGTAATTCGTTTTTAATTCTACATTCTGCGCGCTGTAAACGCTGATGTTCTGTTTTTATACTACTCGCGTAATGTCCTGTTCTATGTTATCCTTCAGGAATAAAGAATTTATCTCAATTTAGTGTGGTTGCTTTAAAATATTGTTATTAAAATACAAACGTAGAGTTTTGTTATCATAATCATTGTAGCTATAATAATTTAACTAAACAACGCAAAATTTACAATGGTTCGTTGCGAAATCAATATCTTGAGTGGATGCTACTAAAACTTCCGCAGACTTTCACAGAGTTATAACTTCTTTTGTCCAATTATTTAATTGATTTTTTTTTCCTGTCTATAATCTGCACTCTGAAAGTACAGTACATGTTCTATTACTGCTATAGTGACTAGACTGCCTCGTTGGTCTAGTGGTGAACATGTTCGACTGCATATAACGAGGTCCTGGTTCGATCCCCGATTCAGGCCAGTGAATAAGTATTGGGGGTTTCTATCAAAAAAATCTTAGTACTTAGTTGGAAATAAGCGGTGATCCATCCCTATGCCTCGGAGAGCACCTTCAGCTGTTGGTGGTGCGCCTGGTGTTTTTCCGGTTGAGTCAGATCTGTCGTCCGTTCGGTCTTTGACAGTGAGGGAATAGAAGGTATACCTGTGTTTACGGCTGTTTTTGCCGGGTGTTTTTTTTTGTTATCACCATCTCACAATGTCATTTTAAATGATTAGAAGAGCAACCGGGTTAGAGCAATAATTCACACGCAAGCTTTTTTATCGATTACGTAGTGCTTTATACAATAATAGGACTTTTTAATAAGCTTACGTTTAATACAAACTTTGAACTTTTTAAGAGACATCACCAAGATTTCAATGGGAGTTTATTGTAGAATTGTATGCAATTTCCTTTAAACGAATTATGAATTTTCTAGTATATTGCAATGTTTTTCTAGGAGTGACCCTAGATTGTAAGCTACAGTGGGGTACCCATATAGAAAGCCTAGCGTGTAAACTCAGCTCAGCTGCATATGCAATCAGGAAAATTAGACAGCTTATCGTTTTTGAAACACTTGTTGGCTTGTTTATTTCGCATACTTTCACAGTATTATGTCCTGTGGGATCTTACTGTGGGGAAAAGCTGCAGATATTGAAAGTATACTTATACCACAGAAAAGAGCTGTACGATCAATATATAAACTTGGATCACGCGAATCGCTTCGTGAAAAATTTAAACAAATAGGTATTCTTACAGTAGCTTCGCAATATATCTATAATAATATAGTCTTTGTGAGACAAAATATTGCTCTTTATAAACAAAAAGCTGAAATTAACAATCGACTTACCAGAAACGGACATAAATTAGTGATATCTGCATATCGTCTGCGAAAGATGCAGAACTCCTTTGTGGGGTAGAGTATACGCTTTTACAACATGATTCCTAAGAAAATTCTTGACCTACTAATGCATACATTAAAACAATGTGTAAAAACGCATCTAGTACAGCGAGTTTACTATACATTTGATTAATTCCTCAATGACAAGGTAGATTGGAAGCAGCCAGCCTCGCTCTCATCTCCCGCACGATAGATTGTAAATGTTGATGTTGGAAAAGAGCAACTACTGAGTTTCTTGCCGGCTCTTCTCGGTATAATCTCAATGTAATTATGGACCTACCAATGCATAAGTTTAAAGAATATATTTAAACACATTTGTTACAGCGAGGTTACGGTACAGTTGATGAATTTCTTAATGGCAAGGTTTCTTGGAAGCATCCGGCTCCGCTTTCATCTCTCACAAGATAGAAAAATTAATGTAAAAAAAAAAAAAAAAATACCTAAATAGTTGATGTTGGAAAAGTGCAACTGCTAAGTTTCTTGCCGGGTTCTTTTCGGTAGAATCATCCATCTGGACCGATGTTAGAGTACATACGAACAGACAGACTTGACGTTTCAAGAGAGCTTATATAGTAAGGCCTACTTGAAATAAATGAATTTTAAATTTTGAAAAAACTATGACATAATAATTTACGCATTTTAAATATATATATAGCAATAGTTTTATTAACTCACTCAAAATAATGTTAACCCTAGAATAGGAGATCTATCTATTAGTAAAGAGAGGAAGAGGAGTTCTAAAAAAAAATTAGTTTTTTTTTCTGAAGGAATCCTTTACTAACTGTCAGTTGTTAAGCTAATACACTTTTTAACGTTTTTCTTATTCGAACTTGTTTCAAATATTTGTTTTAATAATACTTTATTTTGCTTAATTTCTGGGATTAGAGCGCCACTCCTCTAGCTGGCCGTCTAGTTTAGTGAATTATAAGTTCACTTGTGCATCTAAAGGTACCTATTAACAATGAAAACAAAAAAAATGTTATCAAACTTAACTCTAAATCTCTTAAATTTATAAGTATCTAGGGTTAGCCTAGAGTTGTAAAATTTAGAGGTTTGGCGCCATATGAAGACACTTCCCTTACGATTTTTCAATAAAGACTTATTTTAAAAGACCTTGAAATATAGTTTTGATTGTACAAAAATATTGGGACTTTACCATATTTATCTCCTCTAATGATGTATAAACCATATTTTCGCTACAAAATTGTTCAAAGTCTGACAGGCAGGCAGACAACAATTTTTTACTTTAATCTTTACATTGTTGAGGCAGATTTACCAACCTAAGAGCGTTTTGTAGTACTAGCCTTAAGTACACAGCTCACTATGAATTCATCTTATTGAAATTTACTACTTTCTATTAGTTTATTTATTCGAATTAGAAATCAAAACCGCGAAATGTATTGTTTTCAGTAGGTTATTGGCTGGGGTGAATAATTATTATTTACTAACAAGTTTATTAAATTGCCATCTACATTACATGTTTGTTACTAATGTAGTTGGCCTATGCACAACTAGATGGCGCTGCTGAAGCTCAATGCAGAACCCAAAATTTACCGCTTGTAGCATAAAGCCACAACCATCCACCGCTAGATGGCACTAAAGCACAACGACACAATTTACCGGCTTTTTTCTTTAACCAAAATTTTATATTTTGCGTTATTGTATTTTCCTAACAAATTATGTAAATACAGGCTTTCTTCTTAATGTCAAAAACTAACTCATAAAGATGATTTGTAATGCAATCGAAATTAATAGCTTAGCTCCATTAGAATTATCAGAATTATAAAAGAGCAACTGCTGAGCTACTTGCCGGCTTCCTCTCGGTAGAATCTGCCTTCCAATCGGTGGGTGTCACCACAAACAGAAAGACTTGACGTTTCAAAAAGGCTAACTTTAAATAAATGAATTTTGACTATATCATTATTATTTCTGTAGTAATGACGACGACTTTTCACAAAGTAATGTTTCAAAGTAAGTTTATTTGAACCAGGGTAGGTAACCACTATTCTTACATATCCTTAATGTAATAAATACTCGTAGCTTATCCAGGTTACATAATGTAACACAAAAATGTGTCGTCAAATAAAAGTATCCAGTCTGGAGTAGCAGAACGGAAGGAGTACGTAGGTACCTACAAACTTGATTAGCACTCAACACGGCTTCGTTGCGCGCATTGAGTTCGTCTGTAATGAAGTGTCATCGTCAAAGAATGGCGCAACAAAGTGGTCGGTTGCTTTATGAGGCAATAAGGCAATCCAATAAGGGCGGGGGGGTCTCATATCTGCAGCAATTACGGCTAAACAAATGAAACCTAACGAAATTCACCTCCGAGAGAGCGTTGCGCCGGACAGGGCGGGCGTGGAGTTGTCATTCGCACTTATAAAACTCCAATATTTAACCAACATTTAGGCTTTGTTCTGTAAGATTTAGGGTTCTAAAATTTTTCTAGTAAAGGCGGAAAAGTACTACCGCCACGATTATTTCCGCAAAAAGCAGCATTTTTACAATGCTGTGTTGTGTGCGGGTCTGCAGGGCGCGGTTGCCGGTGTCATTACAAGCTGAACAGCTACGCCTCAGGCTGATGGACACACGGTGCCTGCAGCATGAGTTCCGCATGCAAGAATGGTTCTCAGCTACTTTTCTGTCTCAGGGAAGGCACTATCCCGTCGTCGTTTAAAGAAACAGACATATTTTAACTACTAAAAATATAACATAGTTCTTGCTAATAAGTTATAAATTTTAGCCTGATTTAGGAATTTTCTGGCATCACGACATAGAAACACGATGGCAACCAGCGACCTCCCTGGGAAAGCCCATAAATGGGAGGTCCAGGATTTATTCATTCATCATTTATTCAAATTTATAATTTATGTGTTCTAGTCTGGTGGGAGGCTCCGGCCGTGGCTAGTTAACATCTCACCGATAAACACGAGCTACTAAGCGATTTACAATTAGTGTTTCAATGTCGAGAACAACCGATTATAGTAGGTATGGGTTTATATAACTGCCATATCCCTGACAGATTAGCCCGTTACCATCTTACGAGTAGAAGCACAAAAATTGCACAAAAGAAGAAACACGCGCGCTGTTTGTTCGCATCCACGGATGTTCCTGTTCGTGAACGAGTGCCAAAGGGCTGTGTGTTGGGTGTTTTAGGTTTTTTCAGCGGCTTTGAATTGCAAATTGTCGTCGCCGCGCACCCCCGCACCCCCGCGCCCCCGCGCCCCGCCCGCGCCTGCAGCTACGCAAGTAATTAAAAATTGGGGCAACGGCAGCGCTGCGGCGGCGAGTAGCAGAACCACAGCGCACATGGTCACTCAGATTAACCTTCCTAATAACAAGTGCTTCAAGTGTTTTCAATTGTAACTGCAATGACATAATTTTATTTAATTTTTTTTAAATGTTTGTATAATAAAATAATATTAACACTAATTATGAAGACGGAGCTTTTATGCAGTTAAGTTATACTTCTATCCGATCAGAGATGGCGCTTGACTTCTTTGGCGAAAATTAAAGAGTTGCGCAAAACTTTTGTAAACATGGCTTTGCAAAACAACTTTTGGCGGCAAATAAAACAAACGCTGGAGATACATTGTGTATGTTTGCAGTGGTTTGACTTTAATGTTTAGATATTTATTATCTTACTTTATTTCTTACATATTATGTATCTACTATTATTTTTTTTATTTGTGATTAGCACAACGATACTTGTCCAGATCTTAAAGTAGGTAGTCCAACGACTTTAACTATCGCAATAGCGGACGGCACGCCGCAAGAAGGATTGGCTGCCGCTTTTTTGGTTGTGTACCTAATACCGAATGAACTGATAACATTATCATGTACCTATGCCTTTATTTTACAGTGGGCAAGCTTAGTCACGAGGCATCTAAGGTGTAACAATACCGTATATAAGTTATATTATTACTTGCGAATAAATAAGAAATAATGAATGAGGCACATTAATCTCTGCGTTGTGATGTGTCAGCAGTGCCCGCGCATCCATTTGTCGGCGGCGAGGCGGGCGGCGGCCGCTAATGCGCGCGTTCCGTGCCGGCCGTGGTTACCTGTAATTATGCCTCGCCACTTGACTAGTGCAGGAGCTGCAGGAGACCGGGCGAGTCCACACATTCATTACCTTGTAAACCACAGGTGGACTTCCTTACATCACACTATTTGGTATTATTCTACAGGCATAAATATTAATTTGGTTTGGAGATAGATCGTGAGTTCGGTTGTATGAGGGCGAGATTAAAAGTTGTTTAGTTTTGAACTTTTGAAGCATATTTTTATTTTGATACTTGACTTTTCATAAATAATAGTTAATTAATATTACTAAGTATTCTGCACAGGCGGCCGAGGCTAATGGAACATTCTAGATTAGATATCAGAAACAAGAGAAATAAAGCAACAACAACGCGGCAGAACGTAAATCTGTCAAACTTCGAGATGATAACATCCAATGCCAATCGAAATTCGACAGTAACTGTTCAGATTCAGTGCTGCCATTACTTTTTTTTTTATTATTTCTATTTTACAACAGAATCTCATTTACATGTGTAATAAAATACACATATGAGAACAAAAAACAAAAACTACACATTAAAAATTGATGTGTAAAAAATAATATGTAAAAGTTTAAAATGGTAGCACTATACTATGAAATCGGAAATAAATAACTAATCAATAGTCAAATAAGTATTGAATAATATAATTTTATAATTTTTCTGTTTTAGGTTATAGCTTTATAAAATATAGGTAATTTTGAAAATATATTTGATTAAGGTGTGTTTTCTAGGTAAAGTCTAGTTTTAGTCAAATAGGATTTCGGCATTGTTCTTTGAAAGTTTATTGGTTTGTTACCTGTTTTTGACTCAACTATTTGGTAAATACTTTTCATCCTGCGGGTGGACAAAGGGAACTTTTAATTCAAAATTAAGCATGTCACGGTCCTACACGACGTAACGGCGTCTGTGGGATTAAAAAACACCGAAACTATAGCGGACGATCCTGCAGGCTGCAGCTAGTTACTGTGCTCGTTAACGTTAACCTACGTGAGATGTAATATAATTACTCAGCAGCACTTGTAATATTTATGAAAAAAATATGTATGATCGCACGAAAGGTGATTGTATTAATTTGGGTGAATAAATGGTTTTGGAATTTTAATTTGTTACTATAATAAGTTACTTACGTTACATGCGTTGTCGCTTCACGCGGCTCCTAGACTACGCCAGTAGCAGAGCGGGCGCGCATTAATTCGTTGATTTAGTTAAACTAAGCGCTTTATGCAAATCCCGGCTACATATTCCCGCGCTAATGGCCGTAATTTGTTTTATTAAATAATTTTTAGCTTCCCTAATTACTACTAAACCGCTTTCGTGTCGGCTCATTTGTGAACTACGTCAGGAGTTGGGAAGTTTGATTTAAACAACAGCGAACGAAGCCGAAATTCAAGCAAAACCTTCCGCACAGTGCGGCACGAGCCCGTACTACATGTACCTATTAGTTAGGACATTTATCATTATTACAAATTATTATTTTCTTTTAAATACTAGCACATGGCTTCCATGGCTCTCGAGCCCGTGTACAAATAGAGACAGTAAATTTCGTAGAATTATATTGTTATTGCTATTTATATCTTTATCTTATTACACTATTATATAACATAAGCAAAGTGCAGAACCGACAACCGCCCTGGCGCAGCGGAGATGCTGCGCTTTATAGTTGGAGGTCCCCAACGCAACCTTGTCTACGAAAACTTAGCCAGGTGATCTATATGTTATCACCCACCCTTCTGTTAGATTAAGTTTAATACTAACTGTGAACTTTTTAACTGACATCTCCAAGATGTCAACCCGTAGTTTCCTGTAAAATTGCTAACGATTTCCCAGTAACAACAAGTTACTAATTGTACCTACTTATTAAATACAGCACTGCAAGTTAATTTTTTTTTATTCTAGTATTCAAATTATTGCAGTCACATTTTTCTTGAGTTTTAAAGTATTGTTATGAATATACATTTTCAAATGTCATTATTTTATACGATATGTCATTACATATCTTTAAATTTATTTTCAGTGTTTCTCCGAATCATTTTATAAATTAAACGAACCGCATGAAAATCTTTTATCTTTAAACGAGCAATTCTTGTATATATATAATTGGAATCTCGGAATCGGCTCCAACTATTTTCATGAAATTTAGTATACAGGGGGTTTCGGGGGCGATAAATCGATCTAGCTAGGATTCATTTATATTGGAATCTCGGGCAAAAACCTCAAAAAATATCCTTTTTGAGAGATTCTGATGCGTGCGATGCGTGAACATAATAATTTATAATTTTATTTATAATTAATATTCTATATGTTTATGTGGTGTACAATAGAAGTGTATTCATTCATTCATTCATTCAAAGTGCTTTGCTTTTATTACCATTATCTTCAAGTAAGTATAGTGTTTATTTTGAGCTGGGCATGTGCAGAATGCCCATGCCAAGTGCTTCAGACGCTTAACGCTACCCAACAGAGTGTGGCGCAGTTCCTACAATAAACAGATGGAAAAAAAACGTGTGTGTACACGCGTTAGAAGTTATACTTTGGCGTAACAAAATAAAACTCTTTTAAAAAGTTTATTATAACGCACTATCTAGTTAAACGAAGTTTGTTCAAATATTACAAAAAAAATATTTGTACATGATTAAAGAAATGGACATAATAAACATAATTAAATTTGGAACACTAATAGACAGTTGTTATAGGAAAACCAAGTTTCACTCAACATTGAAATTTGAGATTTTTGTACCATTTAGATTTCTTGATAAATATCGAGTGAACAGTGGTAAATTTTGGTAATTACTGTTACGCAGTTTCATACTTTTAAAGTGATCTTCGTTTCATTCATTAGCGGTTAAGTTATGTTATTGTCCACAAATAAATAAATAAATAAATAAAATAATCTATTATATCACCGGAATGAGCCCGCAGACTTTGACAATTCAACTGTTTTCTGACTGACAATTCAATTCAAAAATTGTGTACACTGTCAAACCTTATAGCTAGTGTTGCCCAAATTCAGTCTTGGTCTTGCAGTCTTGGTCTTGTTCTTGCGTTTTTGCAAGACCAAGACCAAGAACAAGACCGCGTATTTTTAGCAAGACCAAGACCAAGACTGACCGTGCAAGACTTGAGCAAGAACAAGACATAGCCTGCAAGACTCTTGCGTCTTGCAGCTAGGACTTAGCGCTATTTCACGGAGTAGTTAGGTGTAACAGTTCGGTGTATAGGTAGGTAGGTACGCTTAGGAATTCTATGAGACGCAAAAAACTATATCAAAGAATATGAAAAACTGGACCTATGCGCATTACGACTAATACCATAAACATAGCGAATAAAAAAATATCTATTAAAATCAAACTGAGTGCATGCATAGTTATGTTTTAACCATCGGCACTTTGATAATGCGGCATCAAAGGTTTTGTACTTACTTCTCAAAGAAATTTGCCGCTTTTCGGAAGTACATGGTTATGATACACGCGCCGGCGGCTTCTTTTGAAATCTAAAACAATCGTTGCCGCCGCGCCGAAATCATAACATTTGACACTATTCATGCAAAATAATTTCGAATTTTAAGAGTACCTACAGGTGTTCCAAAGAATAAATAAGTTTCAGATTGGTGATTTTAGATTGGTGGAGGACGCATGAGGCTTCAGTACCTGCTGAGAGGTTATTTTCTAAAGCATCATTAATAATTAGAAAACATAGAAATAGGTTAAGTGATGAGTCAGCCAGATGGTTACTTTGTATTAATTCTTGGTCAAAAGAATTGATATAAAGTATCATAACCTAATGATAAAGCTGTTGATTTGTGTTGTATTTTATTTTTTATTCAAATAAATGATAAATCGTAAAACTCTTTTATTAAATTTCTTATAAGTTGAGGGTTCAATCTCTTTCTAGACAGATAAGTATTGTTCTTTAAAATACAGTCAAGTTATTGTAATTAATTTGTTTTTTTACATGTTTTAGCAAATGTAAGCTTATAAATCATAAATGTTTATTAAGAAACAGTTACTTCCATGGAAAACGACATATAGGTCAGTTGATTTTTCGAATTTCTTATCAAATCTTCAGTTATTTATTAATCTGCTTGATCTTTACTATGGCTATGTTAATTCAAGCTCACAATGTTCCAATTCTAATACGTTTTTCTAAGATTTAAAGTAAACTTTAATAAATAGTAATAGACTAATAGGTAATTGCAAGACTTGCAAGACTCTTGCTGCAAGACCAAGACCAAGACCAAGACTGGGAGCGCAAGACCAAGACCAAGACCAAGACTTGGTGTATTGGCGCAAGACCAAGACCAAGACTGGCTAAGTCTCGTCTTGTTCTTGCATTTGGGCAACACTACTTATAGCTAACTTCAGGGTGGCGGTTTTTTGTGACGGTGTGTGCGCACATCGTAAAAAAATATTCTCAACATTTATCCCTAACGCGCTAACAGAAGTACCTATAACTTTAAAACTTGGTGTCCCTACGAAAATGTTTGTAGCTAGATGCTACGTGGTTCTATAGCCGCGTAGAAGTAACGTAGCAAATATTAGTCTATGCACTTTTACTTTGTCCGGGTCAAGAACTGAAAACCATTTTATCACCCATCCAAATCTCAAGATTTGCATTGGGTTTACGAATTGACTTATGACGAATACCACTTATTCACACTACTAAAGTCATATTAAAGTTTGTCCAAATTAAAAAAAACATCATTCATCTAACTCTTAGTAATGAAAACATTGACTTATAGACTGATATACGGGTATTATTTAGTAGACTAAAAAACTAGTTTTCAAAGTTTTGCAGTTGAAAGATAGTTAGCCGTGTTATGGCTCTAGCGTAAACTATAATCTGTATAGCACTTTATTCGCTATTCAGCTCGATTAGGTACATGGATGCCTAGTTAAGTACTGGCTTCGTTGACGGTAAATAAAAAGCACAAGTATGAAAGAACACATTTATTAATCTCTCGGTAGTCAGTATACACAAGTATCGCTTATCCTACGCCTCCGCACGCCTACTGCTACAGGTTACAACGTACACTCACTATTTACAACTGTCTTATTTTGCTAAGAGGAAGTCTGAACTAACACACACTTTTATCATAAGTAACTGATATTATTTAAATCATAATATTCCTTTTGCTCAAAACCATGTCGATCTTCTTGGTACATGTTTATATAAAACTTATATGTATCAGTGCAAACTGTAGCGAGCGGCACCGGCCGCAGCCATAAATGTTTTAAAAAGACGTTTTGCAATACATTTTGCTGCGGCTTATCGCCGTGTTAACGGAATGTTGTTCAACGTCGGGGTCACGCGGATTGCCAGTTTTTCGGTTCGAATTTGCAATTCGATTTCCCCAAAGTATGCGATTTGACAACGTCATGAGCAAGGTGTTTAAATTGAAATCAGAACTGCGTGAAACACGTTATTTGTTGAATTTTTAACCTGAGTCTATTCCGATTTCAATGTCAGACATCTTTGATAGTCATATTATGCATTAACATTGCTGTTTTTAAATTATATAAATCGATCAAATCAATTGACACAGTCGCAGGAGCAAACTCAAATTTAATAATATTGTGATTAATTTAATAAAAAATTGAATTTTATGATTTATAAGAACACAAATTAATAAAATATTCATACTCTTATACATTAAAAAGTATTTACAAACATTATTTACAATTAAACCCACCTCGAAGTATCTGGATGGTCTCCAAGGACGTCTTCGCGGGTATTCTTCAGTAAAAACAAATAATGAATAAATTAATAATTACAATGGTTAGTTTCACATCATAGTTATTGGAGGGCGATGTGGATATCGCTTGACTGTGGACAGTCATTGCACTAAACATACTATAAATATGTTCAAAAAAAATAAAACAAAACCTTGAAGCGTGGATGGCATTCTGACAAAAGAGATGAAAGCTATATCGACAAATCACAATATCACTGCAAAGGTACAGAACAGGTTTCTTCTTATGTAACAAAGGTATTGCCGATGGGGTTTTTAGGGTAGATTCTTACCGTCACGTCACACCCTGTTGGATTACGAGAGGTTCCTGCAGAAGTTCGTTTTTTGGAGCAGGTAGGCACATGTGATGTGACTGCAGCACATATCACAACAGGGCCCGCACTAGGTATGACATTCGAACCTAATACTTTCGTCACTGCGATTTGAGACATGAATTCGTATGCCAGTGTCATACGAAACTGGGAATACAAACAATAACCTCCCTCGTGTTCGGTTTCTGAACCGATGCGCCTCTACTTCTGGGCACAGGTCCGTTGTGGTTGTCCACACCTATGTTACCCACTAAGAAGTTGGCGTGTTACTTAATTTCTTGTTATTTGCATTTAGGTATCCATTTATTTATATCTGTTATACATAGTAGTTAAAAAGCTAATACCAAATTATATATTTCAGAATATTTACACAAAAATTACATACTGTTCGTGGCAAAACCAGTGTAAAGGAATTTAGTGTGCAATAAAGATATCAGTAGTTATAAAATAAACTATAACTATGAGCAAATACTTCTAGTTGCAGTGAAGACTTTAGATAGGTACCTATCACTTAAGCATATATATCTACCTACACGATATGAACAGGGTTTTTTCATATAAATTATTTACTTACAACTAAGTACATATTATATTTACATTTATTGCTTTATATTTTATTTTATAGTAATTTTTTTAAGAAAAATATATTGGTTGATAAGAATCTTTCTACACATACAAAACATATAAAATAGGTTTATTAAATAATTATAACATAAGGTGAGTATGATCTTGCCAGGGACGCGGCCGTTAGAGGCAATACTGATCAAATAATTTCGAAAGAGCACAATATACGAGGCATTGTGAAATATTTGCCCATCCAAGTACCCAAAGGGGTACTTGGATGGGCAAATATTTCACAATGTTTTTCTGGACTTTCAAATAAATACCAATAACAATACAAAACACCAATTGTTTTCATGTTAAGGGTAAAGTGGAGCCTCGAATTACTGCACACAGTGTTGAAACCTACGAACATAGGTACATTTATAATTTTCTTTCATAACTTTGTTGAGTTACTTTTATACAGCTACCTAGCCTTCTGCAAACGGCCTTGTATAGTAGCAGCTTGCCATCATAGCGTGATCCCTTAGCGACGTCGCTAAGGGATCAACGCTGCAGCTTGACATTAGACGTTACAGGTATATATCGCGTGTGAGGCGCCGTCCCCGGTGGCGGGCGCGCGGGCGGCTACACCATCTGCAGGCCCTTGCTGATGCTCTCCACGTGCTCCTTGGCCTTGAGGCGCAGCGCGGCGATGGAGGACGAGCGCGGGTCGGGCGGCGCGGCGAGCGGCGCGGCGTGCGGCGCGGCGTGCGGCGCGGGCGCGGCCGACGTGAGGTAGGACGGGTAGCCCGACGGCGGGTGGCTCAGGAACCCTGCGGGCGAGGACTACGTTATCACCGCTGCCTACGTATTCACTACTTCCGGTTTCATATATTTACCCGCTGTTTCTAGTGTTTCTCACTGTGGGAGAAACCGCGGCTCATGCTCACATGAACGATTGAGTAGAGTAAACTAGAACTGAGATACAGTGTTCTAGTACTCTCTAGAAACTTTACACTTTAAGAGAGTGAAACTGTATAGAATATGACTGTTAGTAGACTGTTAGTCACCTGGCAGCGCGGAGAGCAGCGGCGGCGCCAGCCAGGGGTCGACGGGCAGCCCCAGGCCGGCCAGGCGCGGCACGGGCGCGCCGTACTCCGACAGCCCGAGACGCGCCGCCTCCATCTTCTCCTGGCGCCGCCACTTGGCGCGCCGGTTTTGAAACCACACCTGGAATTGAAAACGGTATGTTAGGTACTTGAGTTACGCTGGCAAGTTACACACGCCCGAGATGTGTGCAATGCAAATAGTTTTATGTTAATTTGCTAAGTTAGTTTAGTGGTAAGCATCTTTGATTACGTATTACGAAGTCCCGGGTTCGTTCCCAGGTTGGACTCTTGGACTGGATGGAATAATAAACCTCATTTTAAGAATTTGAGATCCAGTACCTCCAGCAGTTAAAGCCTGCATTGGAGCAGCGTCAATAGTCGAAATCTCTCTTTAGTTTAAGCTTTTTTTCCAGTGCCCTGCAGAAGGCCAACAAAAGCTATGCTGCGTAATGAGCCTACAAGTTCAACACATCTTTACGACTCGACATAATTAGTATACATTAATTACATAGGTTCAAAACCGTAACTCTATTTTTCACAGCTATGCGTATCATCATAGAACGTTGCACATTTTGCCTGACGTTCAATATTTAGGATTTGTTGGACGTATTCCTTAAACGTCCTTAGTTCAATCAAACGATTACGTGTTTAAAATCAATGGGTTATGAATGTGAAACCATTTCCACCATGTTCATGTTTGCCAATTGAGAAAACAATTGCACTCACAGCTCGAACACGATTTCTCGGAATATAATTTCCGCGATCGCATTAGTTACGAGCTGTTATTTATTCGTACAGACAACAAGTTCGGCTGCCGCCATAAATATCCGGTAACTGTGAAACTTTTGATTGCCGACACCCGAACACCCTAACAGTTGAACGGCGAGCACGGGGCCACGGCTTTTGCGACAGAGACAGGTGACGCGACACAAAAAAGTTACTTACGAACGAGGATTTAAGGACGTGAGAGCAGAGCGCTTACATTTGCTTTTGTAGCGTGTAGCGACGTTTTAACTTTTTTTTAAATATTAGGCCGTAGCCTGGAATCATTATATTAATCATAATCCGTAATTTTATAAATTTAAAAAATAAAAAGGGGTAGGCAGGTAGGTAATGAAAAGACACGTTAATAAATAAGAAGGTCTTTTTTGACACTATACCTAATATAGTCACATTTAAAGGATGAACATTTTTGAACAACAAGGGCAGGTCGCTGATACGACAAGGGAGTGGCCCAGCGGTGTTCGCCGAGCAGTAAACTGCGAGTAACGAGCGAAACACGAGTTCCCCCAGTTAGTCGTAATTGATGCGCCATCAGCCATTACAGCAAACTTCGCGTCACGGACATCAACCCCAGAGCGCTTTACACCCTGGAGGGTGGGCGCTCGCGGTACCGACCATCAAATCACGTCAGGTCGCAGCATGGTACAAACCATCAAATCATGCCCATCACCGAGAACAACTCGTAATGAACGAGACACTGACCTCTATGGAGAGATTATCACTAGCACTAAAACCTATATATATATATATATAAACATATGATAATGCCGGAACCGGAGTTTACTACCAAAGTTTGGTGATTTCGACCAGCGCAGGGCGAGAGTAAAAGAAGTAGAGATTGTTGAGACAAGCTCGTCCGGGGAAGGACAACCACGATTTTTATTTAGTCCGCCAAGCAGCACTGCTGTGTTCCAACCGGAAGGGCGTGGTTGCCGTGACACGTGCCATATGAGCAACACTTTGTAGGACGTGATCCTTCCATCGTCATTTGAAGTATTCGATCTGTTTATGCAGCAGATGGTTTTCATCTTACCGCCATCTACTTGGTCAGTTAACTATCACTTTTAAAAAAGCTCTGTATCTCTCTCACGAGATGATGATGATCGTGATACGGAAGGCTGTAAGGTAGTTTGTGTGCGCGTACCTCGTACTATACAAAAATGAAGTTACCTTTCTATGGTTCTTGATTTATTCTCATATCAAACGCGCCAGACATAACAAAAGTAAACTTTGAATACTATAAACCATAAAACACGACCTCACATGAATGTTGCATTACTGTGTCCTCTACCCTAACAGCTGCTCCATTACTGGAAACGGAACTGTATGTCTGTGCAATACAGTTCATTTTAGAGTGATCGCCGAGGACAAACGTATCAAATGTGGTGTCAAAGTGTAGTGTGAACTGATGTATTCGGGGGTGGCGGGAGCACGAAATTCGGTAACCTGGTGCAAACGGTGAAAACGCTCGCCGCGTCGCGTGACCCGCGCCATTCCAGCGGCGACGCCGCGGCATGCGAGCGCCGCGTGATGGCTTTCCTGACAAACGTATTAAATTCGTTCAACGGAGTGCGAGACGCCTCCGCACGCCGTCGACAGCCGAACGAACGACCTTCAGCTGAGACCAGATTGCACAGACACAGAGCAGAGCTAGCATGGGGAGGAGATAACAATTATATACCCTACCCTACAAGGGATACATTTTACGTGTGTACATGCCAGAGCACGGCAAAAATGAAAAGGAGAACTTTTCCCCGTTTATTATTACACGTTGGTATATAACTTATTTAGATATTATTTCCACCTGTGCGCCCGCGGTCCCAGAGTTGATAAAGCTGTGGGAGAATATAAAATGTTGTCCATTCCCCGGAGAGAAAGCGTCTGCAACTGCTCCAGTCAGTCTCCATCTATTACGGCAACGATTACACCAGGCAGCGACTACATTATCATTTATTAAGATGGTCAATAATTCAGATGTTGGGTGAACATATCTTCACAACGCAATCGAACGATTTGCGCTCCAACTGAACCTATCTTATTTACTTCTTAACGTAAATATACGTACTTAAAATGAGGGAACTGTGATCAAAAGATTTTTTACACGATCGAAGCTTAGTTCTTATAAGTAGGTGTCTTGGTAAATCATTAGGATCACACTAAATAGTGGGGAATTAACTGATATATATATATTAAACTAAGTAGGTATTCATAAATGAGAAATGCACGTTTTGAATTTTAAAGGGTTTGACCATGAACGTGTAAATATTATGTGTTCAGGTCAGAGGGCGGGTCGTTCTAAGTGAGGACATCTTGAGGGCCCGTGGATTGCCCCGGGAGAGACCAAAATGGACGCCCGCGGACGGTGCAGGCAGTTTGGCTGCAGGCAGAACGTAAAATGTGCCTTTTATTAAAGTGGGTAAATAATTAAACTTTGATAACTATAAATTCATATTGGCCAGATATTTTATTAAATTGATTAGGATTTTTACAAAAACGCTTATAATTATTATTCAATGAATAAATATTGGATTAACAACCAATGTTCATGACAATGATATAAATGCTTGGTGGGTATTTTGAAATAAATACGGGTGCATTCGATACAATTCCTACATGGACTCGAACGATGCAAAGATACAATATATAAGTTTATAACTTTATAAGTGTTTTAAATTACTTTATAAACCAAGTTTGGTAACAAGTCCTAGACGAGTTCGTTTTGAATGCTATGGTGATAACCATAGCATTGAAGAGATTGCAACGAAACCTAATACAAAAGTTACCTACGTCATCCTTTTATAAGTGTAACTCTTAGATCAAGTAATCAACATTATCAAGTAAGTAACAGCCCAAAACTTAATGCGTTAAACTCAATAGTAATTTTGAGGAAATTTTAAATGGCACGCAGAAATTAAAAACAAAAACAAGTTCCGTTTGGTCGTTTGTTCCCTACGTAAGTAAATTCGTTTTGTATAAAAAGTTAATCAAACGAGAATGAGCTGCCGTCGTTAGCTTGTCCCAATAGCTGGTGGTGCGGGTGTACACAGAACACGACAATGAAAGCCTCCGCACGAGCTAAAACCAAAGCGCCGCTCAGTGGCAAGAACGCGCGGCAACCGCGCGGGCGGACACGACCCGCTGGGCCACGGCATACTCGCTTCAGCGACACAACTATGGGCCGATTAGGGTGGTTTTCAAAAAAACAACAGTTGGCTTTGATTGTGAATCGAACATTCGTGATTAATTTATCAATTGTAAAGTATAAACCAATAACTTTACAAGGAAAGTAAATAACAGAACGCGTGGTTTTATGAATGTATGGGATTACAGAAGTTAGTTACTGAGGGCTCTCTATACCGTTCTCAAAGCCTACCCTTCCGCACTTGGGCAGCCTGGTGGACTGCGGCCTACCTAAATCCTTTACATTCTGGGAGGAGTCTCGTGTAATGAATTTGGTTAAAATGAGAACTGAAATTGGAAAAGACAAAAATAGAATAGCTTGCCCAGTGTGGTACTCTGTTACCCGCCGCTAGCTAAAAGCTCTGGCCACGTGGTGAGGGTGATGTGTAAGCGGCTCGGAAATCTAATTATAACTGAACAAACGAACGCAAATAGGCCTGTTTTGGCAATTAATAAAAGTGAAATTACACTCGCGACCATGTAACGACTGCTTCCCGTTGCTCGCTAACAAGTGAGCGCCGGGCACGCGACGCGCCGCGCGCGCCTCGCCAAGCGAAACTACGCCCTATGTTTGTTGTAATAAGGTCGCTTACAGCGCTCGCTGGCCCGGTTTCTTGTGGCTATCTTCAAAACAATGCTGTAATGGTGTGCCCACGAGTCATAAAATAAAAATAGAATTAAAACTACAACAAGTGGGGTTGTGATATTGTACTGACATCCAATAATGGGTTGCAATGTGATTTGAATTCCGCATCCGAGCAAAACTCTGTTTATTCTAATATCCCTTTCTCGTTTCGAGGAATGATGGTATCACACTTGCGAGGACCCCTGATGCTTGAACCATAAAGGATGAATGAATGAATGAATACACTTTTATTGTACACCTAAGAAAAAAAAGTAGTTACAGAGATATAAATACAGAGAGTACAATTTGGGGGCCTTATCGCTACATAGCGATTTCTTCCAGGCAACCAATGGCGTTAAAGGAAAAAACATAGAAAAGAGGTAGGTGGTGCAAATAATATTTAAAATTATACAAATATATAAATAAAATATATATACATATATATATATAAATATAACTATAATATATATATATATATATATATATATATATAAATATATTACATATAAATACAAATAAAATATATAACATAAATAAAAGGATATTATTTTTTTATTAAACAAATCTTCAGATCGATAGTATTTAACTGTCTCGGGCGCCCTGAAGTCCCCCGCTACACTCAGGATTTGAGGTGTTATTTAGATTTTTTCTTTAGAACAATTTATTATTACAGAAGGGTAATAAAATGTTCACAATGTCCACTCATTGCAGACTCTTGGACCTACATTTATATCGCGGATAAGGACAGGTATAGGGCTCCATTACGCGTTGACTGCTGGATACAGGCTTTTCTAATCCAGCTGCTTCCCACTTTCTATAAATTAGAATTTCTATTCACTGGAATGTGGTCCATTTGGTTTTTTTTATTTGTGTTTTCGACAAAGTTGTTTAGATCGTATACCAACAAACACCATAACAAACAAAACTACAGGTTACTCCAGCGCGGGCTGGTACGCGAATATACTTTTTCACTTTCTTTTAGGCCTTACCTACCTAGAAAGTATTTGACTTGCGCAAATTTTACGGTGAGTTTTACTTAATCCGCATGCTATACTTATTTATAATGTGCAAATATAGAAGTTGAATTGAATCTATTAACATTTCAGTAGTGAAGGTAAAACACGGAGTATGTTTGTGTGTCCGTGCCGCGGTGTTGGCTCGGCCTCAGCGGGGACTCATAACCCCGCGTCGCTGCTGCCGTGACAACCGCTTGTTTGTGCCGTGCCACTTACGCGTAAACACGAAAACTTTACTGCCTCAAACTTGAACATGCTACTAATAGACTCATCATTTAACTTATTATAAATGCCCTATCAAGAACAAGGCAAACAAGATATAATATTTAAAATGAAATGTCCAAAACCCCCGACTTTCAATATGGAGTAGGTACATTATTCTACTAATGAAGTTATTCATTAGATACCCAATACCCTTATAGAGGGAGTTGTGAAGAAATATGTTATCTGCCATTTTGTGATGGCGGCTATCTTGGACCGATTTTCATCAAACACTCCCAACTAATACACCTTTCAAATAAAAAACCAAATTAAAATCGATTCATCCGTTCTGAAACTACGATGCCATAGAAAAGACACACACACATACATATTTACGCACAGAAACGTCAGATTTATAGCACCGCATTGTTTTGCATCGGGGGTTTTTTAATTTAATTTTTTAAATTATTTTGACAAGTTCAAATATTATATCGTGGTGGCTGTTTGCAGGCAAAACACATACAGCCGAATTTAAAAAGTACAGTGATATTTTGTATGGTTGGAAATTTTCTATAGCCCTTATAATCTGACTCTGGCCTATCACCCTACCGCTGGGAACATGCTTCATCTCTCACAGCAGAGACCTTCTCTGAGACCCTCTCTACGAGCACTCAGACTAGAAGTCGTGCCGGAATATACAACTCATAAGTGCGGCATCCCAAGAGTGGGTGTTCCGATTTGAATATGGCTTTTTCTAAGGTCTGATTAATTTTAGGAGATTATTACAAATATTTTTGAGTGGTAGAGACAATTGTAAGTATGGTAATATGAATTTCCCCGATTAACGGTGTGTTTGCACCAGACAAATCCTTATGTTCACAGTACATTTGGTCCTTATTTAGGTATTTTGGACAATGGAATAAACTATCTTCTACCTTCCAGAACGAATTTATTCCATTTTTATGCATTGCTGCATTTCTGTAGTAATAAGACTGACTGGCGAAAGAATGACGTAAGTAGTAAAAACAACAATTAAGGCACTCGCAGGTCACATTTTGAGATCTTCTCCTACGCTAGTGTTCTCTATTCCCACTTCGATGCTTTCCTAGCTTCAGTTGGCTCAGTGGGTGCGTCAGATTGAATAAAAAGACAATAAAAGGCAAGACTCGCCGCCCACGCCAACTGGCGCGCCACAAAAAACCACGTCAAAACACTAACAATGGCGCTCAAATATGACAGATGTCAGATTTGTGCCGTCGGCCGAGCGCCGTGATTGGTCGCCCGCGGTTCATTTAAATATCGAATAGTCTCCGGCGCTCTCGACACAATCCCGCTGTTTGTTATATTGGATTGGATATAATCGAGTTAGGCCGCGCTTGTGCCAGCTCTTTTAATGTTAATCGACTGACAAATTGACTTTGCCGTTACTAACATGTGTTGTTTCGCTGTTTCAATAATGTTAACATAATATCCGCAAATTCAATTTCACAAACGAGACTGTTTGGGGCCTTTCATGTCTTTATTGTTTTTTGAGGGAATTATTTTTCGTTTTGTTGCCCGACTTCACCGCTGCTATGTGATGTGCCCGTCGCCTTTTGTATTAACTTTAGTGACGTGAGCTCTCTTTGAAAGCCTTTGTGATTTAGTACTTTAATGTATAGCTAGGCGAGCTACCTTACAGAAACTCCGCGTCTACGATTAGTAGGCATATGGCGGAACTCACTTCTGGATTTGGATTCTAAATAGTATTGAAATATATTCGAAGCATTAGGTACGTGATGTCGAACTCTTTAAATAAATTATTTGAGTAAATAGGTTGTGTTAACAACGATGTTACAAAAAACCACCGTTTTTTGCGGACCTATACTGTATTTGCGTGTACCTACTTTATCTTTTTTTATTAGCCCTTATAAATCATTTTGATTTCACAGCATAATGTACCTACCAAAGTGTATTGTTCTTTTTATATGAGATTTAAATGCAATAGTAGACAGATGATACCTACATACAGAGTTGGCGGCAAACATACGGAATGCAATATCTTTGTTGACGTGATAAAGTTTTAAAACGAAGAAGTGGCGCCGTGCGCTCTGTTAGCTTGCTTTGAGATCTTCCTGGAACAGCATTGTGCTAGGAGTATAAGTATGAGGTCCTAGGTTCAACCAACGACTCTCGGTTTGGTCTTGTGGAAGACAGGAGACAACATGATAGGAAAACAGAACTTCAGAAGTCAGTTACGAAAACCTTTTGCTGCAGTTTCACTGTCCCGTTGTCCTTGAGAGGTCTTAGATTCTATTCCCGGACCGCACCAAGAATTTTTACCTATTGGGTTTTTCGGTCAGAAATTCTCAGTACGAGCCTTGCTTACAGAGCACGTTAATAATTTTTAAGTCCACTTGCCCGCATCGGGGCAGCGTGCGTACATGCTCTAAACCATATCTCTTACAAAGAAGATTGTTAGTGCCAAAGTGAGATGTTCATAGGCTGTTGATGATAGGCCCTCGCCAGCTCAGGCGGGGTCGGCTGCACGCCGCGGAAGAGTCCCGGCGCCCGCCCCCGCCCCGCGCGCGCTCGCTTCCGATTTAATAATCCAAAGCAGCTTACATTTGACAAACAGACACATCTCCGGAAAGACGCGAGCATTATATTTCGTCGGATTGTTTTCGGGAACACGAGGAGGCTTAATTTGAAACGAGCGGCATCCTTGTCAACAAATGTCGTTAGTTGGCATCTTGTCGTGAATGTTATACGAAAACGAAAGTGAATTAAGTTGTTTGGCGACAAGTCAACACGATCATTGTATGGCTGCTTATTATACCTAGGTACCTACTGTGAAAGAGCGGAGAGTGTTAAAGGCTGTTTGTATATACCTATTAGGTAGTTATCCATTATACTAAATCTTGGTTCAATCAACCCGTTGAACCATTGTTAACTTTATGAATGAATCATCTACCGAAGCTCCTTCCGGGAGCGATTGATTATTTCGGTGACTGCGTATGATCTACACAGATATTCCGACGAACCGAAATAGGTTATCAACTTATTAATAAAAATCGCGAATGTTTTGCCCAAAACTTGTTCGAATTAAAATGTACCTACTAATATTTCAGAACTACTTAGATATTAAATTAACAGATGACATCCTTATTGCTTAACGCCCTTACCGATCAAGCCGCTTCGAGAAGGAAGTAGTGTGGCATAGCAAAACGGTTAGAAGAAAATAATATAATTGAAGAGTCGAATTCTGCTTATGCAAGTCCGATACTTTTGGTTTCCAAAAAGACAGGTGGTTATCGGGTAGGTGTCGACTATAGGGCACTGAATCAGATAGACCTGCTCAACGAAAATTCATATTTTATTAGTCTTGACATGTCTACCGGCTACTATAAAATACCTATTAAAGATAATTGAAAAAATTAAACTGCCTTTGTTGCTCCTGATGGTCTATATCAGTTTAACCGTGCTCCATTTCCAGCTGGTCCAGCTGTTTTCAAATAACGGGTAATAGCATGCTTGGCAAATCACTTGAAAAGTGTAACCTACGTCGTTTTTTTGAAACTACGCACTTGTTATAAGACGGGACCGACTTCCGATTGAACGCTATGACGACTACAATTCGTGCACGCCGGCGTGGCTGCGCGGGCGAGTGGGCGCGCGGGCCGCGCGGTCGCAATCGATAACCGCGTGACGTGCCGCGCCGCAGAGCAAAAGGAACAAGTCGCGTCGCACACGACCTGCTAGTGACAGATTGATTCAATATTTTAGATGTTTTTTTTTTAAATAGCGACCGCCGTGCTGCGTTCCCTTACCAAAATGGTAAAAACGAACCCTCACGTCGCGACTTCAATATCGAACAAAAACGAGAAAAAAACCACGATTGTTTTATGGGAGCCGCTTAAATATGTTTTTTCTTCTGCTTTTTATTATTTATTGTTATAGCGGCAACAGAAATACTTACATCGTGTGTGAAAATTTCAACTGAGTAACCGTCGCGGCTATTGATATACCGACAGCCTGGGTGTAGACGAACAGATAGACAGACGTAGAGTGATAGAGTCCCGTACTACCCTTTACGTAGGTAAGGAACCTTAAAAACTTTTTTTTCTATTGTCTTTTTTTTTAATAATTTCTCATAAGTCTGTCATGTACCTAATGCCTGATTAGTAAGAAAAAGAAGAATATTTAGAAAACCTTAACTTTTTCTATTCCAATAGTACCTAATCATTGACCTTGAAATACGCCATATCACCCCCGTTCTAACGAACCTAGATAGATTTTTATAAGAAACGAGGCAGACTTTGTAATAATGGTTGCGCCTGATCCGCAATTTTATATGTTTGTTGTTCTACAAAGTACCTAACACTTCTGAATCTAACTTTATTTAAAACATTGGTTATACCATTAGACCCATAAGATAGAGCTGAAATTAATAACGTTGCAAAAGGCTTTCTATTGGGATTTAAATTATTGATAAGTAGGGAGTAGGATCTCATTTATAATGTAGGTACCTAGGCACCCTAATAGCAGCCATAGTAACACGCAATCTGTTAAAATTAAAACTGGCTAATTTTTACCTACAGCTTGAGCTGTGCGAAGGCTTAGGTGAAGCTTAACACAATCGAGCAAGCTAAACTCAGTTTACGCGTTAAACTACTGCAGTTTAAGTAAAATGTGGTTTTCTTAAACATTGCATACATTCCGTAGCGACTGGGGATACCAGCCTTTAGTTATAGACACCAACAACCATGTTGCTTTGTATGTTTGTGGTGTGAATTTTGTATATCAGTTACCTTCCCACGGTGCGTGGTGTGTTATAAGTATGTCCCACCTTAAACCTATTGACACAACACGTACTTATCTCCAAGCAGTTAATGGGAAAATTGAACCAATCCAATAACCAAAACTTAAAAACAATAAACCCGTCGCAGCCGCCCGCCTCCATCGATCCCTCGATACCTCTTTATTTACCCAACTTCCCCCCGCCCGCCGCCGCAGCCCGCCCGCTACAACACAAACACTGACTTCTTTCAAGAAACAAAAAGAGACGCAGTCATCCGCGCCCGCGCGACTGAGCGAGATAGGAACACATCGCCATCTTAGATGCAGCCTGTGGACCAAAAGTTAGCCAATAACTTGCTTTGTTTCACAACAAAAGAACCTATCTGCTTATCTGTGTGTGTTGCAAATTGAACTTTATTGTTATCGACTGAGCATTTTATTTCGCTCGGCGAGGCGTGAGGAGAAATTAATAATAACGTTTGTAACGTCTTAAGGGGAGGGCGAGACCTGTCTTTGATGGGGCCCGTCGGCCGCGTGCGAGCTGCGAGTGACTCGTGAGTGGGCCTATTAATTTTGGAAATTGTTTTTTGTTTATGTGGGCTATGCAGGGATTGTTGCTACACAGTATGCCCTGAGATCAAAGGACTACAAGCTCACTATCAATTACATAAAAATAGTATTCACTTTTACTTTTACAGTTCACTATTATTTATATATATATATAATATTATTGACTTTTGTAAACATACTACTTATGCAAAACTGATGTTTAATATCGTTGGACCCTCGGGGTTGTGAGGTGAAAATAACTTAGTTCTTCCCGTTTACCTATTCCTTTTCAATTAGTAGAAATGTTAGCAAGGTTTTTATTTCAAATAATACTTACTCACTTCGCTTGGCAGCCTGGTGGATCTAAGCTTTATATCTATCGCTCTCTTATTCAAATTCAAAATTTTAAAAATGTTTTATTTATATCACACGCACTTATGAATCTCATTTTAATACATAAAATATGTTACCATTAATGTTAGGTTAGGTTAGGTAATAATAGCTAAATTCGTTAACTTTAAAGTAAAACTAGGATTCCGAACGCGCCCTGGTCTAAGAAGAACCCACGACAAACTTAGCCGTAATTTTTTTTTTGTCATTCCATTTCAGTGACAATTTAAAATTCAGCTATGAAGTCCATACCCATGGTATTTTGTCATTCATGTAATCCATAATATTAAGAGGATTTTTATATAAACTTACGTTTACACAAACATTGAACTTATTGGGAGACAACACAAATATTTCATCTGGTAATTTGTTACATAAGGAACAGCAAAGATACTGCTGGGACAAATATGAGATGATTCGGAATTCTTTCCAGTGTTATAATTATTTTAAAAGTGTATCTGTTTGTTTGTTGTTTACTTATCTTTGACTCAACCTCTGGAGTCTAGACCGATTTTGATTAAATCATCTCGTTGGATTAAAAAGAAACCGAAACCAACGTGGCTCAATTCGCTAGTAACTTAACAACTCTGAAGAGTTTAAATACTTACGTAGGTACTTACTTTTACTAAGTAGGGTCGTTGGTATGAGCTAACAAGCTCTGCTCGTAATTAATATTAGTATACCTATTTCATTTTTAATAAGAGAACTATACATGGCTGTAGGTACTTAGCGACATTATTGTGCGCTGGGGATCAACATCCCCTGTGAACTTTCTAGTATCACATCGAAACGAGCATAGCGGGATTATTTTGAAAGATATATATGTATAAAGCGTTGTTTATAAAAAATAAAGAACAATGGCGAAAATAATTTTGATAGAATTTGTGTGCGTGTATACAGATTTATATAAATATTTTTTAAATAATGCTAAAGGCTCGTCTAAGTCTGGAAATAAACAAAATGTTTATTGAGAACTCATTCGACTAGTCTAAAGAATATTATAATCTGTGAGCTACAGCCAATGGCAATGATTTATTCCAGTGCTGTGTATCAACCTCAGAAAAATTTAATAATTCATTCATCTGACATGTTAACATAGATAATCAAAGTTTTTAAAACTAAAATGTAATATTTTTTGGAAGGCCCTAAAGAACTTGAAGCCATGGATGGCCGTAAAAAAAATAGTTGGAAAATCAAAAAGTGCACGCCTCATAATCTTATTCATTACAATAAAATTGAGATTATTTGTAAATAATAATTAAATTACATCTAATTATATTTCTCAAAATACTGAAGCTTATTAAAAAACCAACTCGATAAGTGAAGTATTTCGCTCGTTATCGTAACGTGAAGATACGGGATACGCACATACAGACACACGGACGTCCAAGAAAGAACTTTTTTAAACAATATTTTATTAGTTTAAATAATAAAAAGAGATTTAAAAATATCATGAGTGTTAAAAATAGTGTTTTTTCTCAACATTTGCCTAATACACATAAAAAAAAGACATTTTAAGTTGGAGTATCACTCGGTGTGCGTAAACTGACAGTAATACCCACCCCAACGCTTCGCTTATGAGGCTAGCAATATAAATATACGCTTTGCCTCAAGTTTGCCTGATAAAAATAATTTCCTCCTTTACCTTAGATGAAGACAGTAGTAGGTATTAATTTAAATTTTATGACAAAGCCTCAAACCTTCAAGAAACTAGTGTAGGATCATTATTTGTCTCTATCAGTCTAACATCGCTGAAGCGGATCATATTTTGAAGTATGTTATTTTAATTATTATTCTCGTTTAAATTGCGGGTGTTATTTATTGATATATATTTACATATTTATATAATATGTAAATATATATTGATATATATTTACATATTTATATAATATGTAAATATATATCAATAAATAACACATATTTATATAATTTATGTTATATATTTACATATTTATATATAACATATATATATATAAATATGATAAATATAAACATATGTTGTAGTGTTCATTTGTTTTTATTTCCATAAATGGCTTTATATATATATTTTTTTTTTTTTTTTTTTAATATAATTTTTATTAATACATAAAATAGTTTATTTTAGGTTACTAAAATAAACTATTTAAAAACTAAATAAAATCTAAAACGTCCTCGAAACCACCGCAGCGAGGCACAGTTCCCAAGATGCTGGCAGCATTGCCCCTTTGGATGGCCAAACTAATTCGTTGGCCAAGGTAACTGCCCGCTCTAGGATCACCGGTAGACTCGATAACCTTTTTCGATAATTCTTTGAAAAGGGTTCTTGCCTCCGGAAAGTTAAATGTTGTAGTTATATATTATATTTATTGTATTTGTATAAAGTTTGTATCTTATTTATTGCACCGCCTACCTCTTTTCTATGTTTTTCCTTTTACGCCTTTGGTTGGCTGAAAGAAATCGCTACCACCAAATTCTAATCTCTTGCTCTATGTGTACTTATATCTCTGTAACTACTTTTTTATTTTGTGTACAATAAATGTGTATTCATTCATTCTTTCATTCAAAGCGTAGCAGGCATTTTTTTCATACATTAAAACCAAAGAGTATGAAAACATAAAATAAAACAACAAACCTATCTTTGAAAGATAATAAAACCACGATATGAGGTTTTTAAAGATACATGCCTTGTGAGATCTTACATGAAAATATAATGAACTTATCATATATTAATTATGTAGGTATACGAAGACTGGGTAGGTATTACAAACTCTAAATATACATTTCGATTCGACTTCAAATCACAATATCTTTATTTAAAGATAAACCTTAAGAATAAAATGTTTAGGATTTCATGCTCAACAAATTAACTAACTTTTCATTATTAGCAAAAAAAAAACTCAACAAAAATTTGTTTCGGGTTTGCCATTGTTTTTTTTATATGAGAGGCGACTAGCTTCTTTTAAGGTACCTACAGGCTATACCAAATATAGAGAATGAAGTCGAACAAGTATCCTTGGACAAGATCCGCGGGCACCCGAGGCACGCCCGGCGACGCCACAAGCGCGGCCGCAGTCGCGTGTAGGCAACTAGCGAACCCAAAAACATCAATCACTCAAACTGCATAATCCACAACTAAATTACCTCTCGACAAACAACCGGCGACCCCTCAACACGACACCATGTCAGACAATAATTGATTTTAATACCAAGCGACAAGATTCATTTTGCATCAACTATTAAATCTCCCTCTAACGCTACACAAACAAATGTCAACTGTATCAAACGGCAGTAAAACTAAAACTTAAACACAGTTATCTCGCTTCATATCTTGTTCATTTGGCGTTACCAGTGGTAACTTGTTAAATGAAAATGACTTTTGTTAACCGACTTGAAAATTGATGAAGTTTTTTTAATTGATGCGATTTTTTAATGTAAGTAGTTAGGTAGGGAATATCTCCACAGATAGTTTGCAGCGGCTTGGTTTCTGTTTCATTTCATAGAGAAAGCTCTCGAGAAGATCCCAGAATTATTATTTGGATTAAGCTGTTTTTGAACTACCTGACTTCCCAAGCATTCATTGTTTTGGCCTGTACCTACATACCTACGTGTTTATCTTCTTTTTGTTTAACTTCTCAAAACACATAGGTATAACTCCGACAAATTTGAGATGCGTGTCGGCGCTTAAACTGTCGCGAAAAGGGGGTCGAAGTCGTACCCACTATGCTACATACTGTTTTTTTATTAGGAACATCATCCCCAGCATCACTTCGCGATCACAAATACTACTAACTTCGATCTGTTAATGCAACCGTTTAACAAACAAACTAACAATTAGCATACAAAGTGGAGCCCGCGCGCTCGGCAAATAAGGCCGCGCACACACTTTCAATTGCTCCCGCGTCAGACCCGCGATCAGACGAGCTTAGGTACAAAAATAACGGTAGAATTGGATTCCGGTCATCGCCGGAAAAATTGGATTTTAAATAGAAGGATGGAACAAATAGCTTGTACACAATGGGCTATTTAAATTTATGTTAAAATCAACGGGGAGTTGGAGATATTTTACTGCACCTACGGTTATTAACACAACACAAACATTAATAATTTAATGTCGTCGTTGTAAATTTAAAAATCTAATACGAACTATCGCAATATACAATCGTGTAAGATGCCAGCCTTTATATTATCTTCCCCATCCACAGCTTATTTATTAATGTTAGACGGTTCGGATATGCCTACTGCACTGGTTTACCTCGGATGAAATAAATAAATATACTAGGTATGACAATACACACATCGCCATCTAGCCCCATAGTAAGCGTAGCTTGTGTTATGGGTACTAAGACGACTGATGAATATTTTTATGAATAATATACATAAATACTTAGAATATACATGTATCACACGTTAGTGATAATAGCTGGACCAACGATCTAACTCTCCAAGGCACATGGGTGAATAGTACCATTTCCTAACTCTCTGTGTTGGTATTAAGAAAATCCACGAAATCCGAAATATGTAATGCAACACTGCGCGCGCGTGATGTCGCGGGGCGGGGGCTGACGCAATGTTTGCGCCCTCATTGAATTTGTTCAAAGATATTGCAGTTTAATTGCTGCAGGGGAGTCCCACTTGACGTCGCCCGACCGATCCTGCCAGCGCTGCCGGGAAGAACGCGCGCCGACGGCGTTGCTGGGCTTATTCTTCTGTTGTTTTATTAAAGGTGGAAAACCTCTATAACATCAAAAAATTTAACAGGCGCGGGATTCCTTTTTTTTTTTGAAAGATGAAAAACATTGAATTCCTTTTATATTCATAAAAGAGATAGCAGGATAAAAAAAAGCGATGCGAAATAAGGCTGCCAAGTTGAAAATCGCGCGATTTTACGTCTTTACGCGTAATCATACCAAAAGACCGGCGAGACCAAGAGCATAAGGTGTTTCACATCAATTAGGTAGCTATTTGCTCAACAAAAAATAGTTTAAAAAGCTGATCGGAGGCAAAGTGGAATTTTTGTATGAAAATAGACTGGATATTTATAGAGCGGAATGTGCGTAGAGTTGTGTCGTAGGTAGAGTTCTCCCATGTGAGCGCCTCTGTCACGTTTACCGGAAGAAAAGAGTCGATATTATGACAGTACACGCACTTTTTTTATTAGTTCAAGCCCTTAAATACATCTGTAGGGGGGTAAATGGTAAGGGGTATGACGTTATATAAAATCCTTCCCCTTACCTCACTCCCTTGGTGGCACAACATTGTCAATAGGTAGCATCTAACTAGCCACGGGTGAAGCCTGCCACCAAACCAAACCAGCTGAAATTAAGAAATTATTAATTTCCATTTGGGTTTTGTCGGGGACCAAACCCTAGACCTCTCACTTATAAGATCAACTCACTAAGCCTTCGAGAGGCAACATTGTACTTTCATACAATGTTGACCCCGAGAGACACATATTTTGTACATCTCACACTTTTTGTAATTTAACTTTTTCGTCTGTCGCTGTGTGGAAGTTGGAACCATTTACGAAGTTTTACAAGCTCGCCATTACACAATACATTGTAATAATGGATATAGGTCTTGATTATCACTACTTAGTCGACGTCTCAATACCAAAAACACTGGGCGTGCAAACTCAACTTACCACCATCTCTCTGCGGAAAACACTTGCGTACTTCGGTCACATAGCCAGGAAAGACTCCAGCAATATAGAAAAGCTGATGCTCACAGAGAAGATCGCAGGAAAGAGACAATGTGGAGGTAGCCCAAGGCGTTGGACGAACCAGGTGAGGGAATCACTTTCTGGCTGTTTGCTCAACAATCATTATTCTCGTCAGTACTCCGTCAGTCTCCCCAGCGCTCGGGAGAGACATAATATTCAGCTCAGAGCTGCTGCTTCTATATTGCTAGGGAAATTTACTTCTGTTAAGTAATATTTGAAAAGCACGCTACAAACCTGTACCTCTTAAATTCGGTCATACATTTAGTTGAAGAATCAGCAAAACGGCTGGTCAGCATTTTTTGTTAAATAGGTAAACGAGCTCATTAATGAGTCACTAAATCTCAACACACAGTTAATGTTGTATGTATTATTCAAGTCAAACAGCTCGCCTCAGCAGTCAGCAGTGGAACTAATGAAACGTTGTGCAAACAACAGTGCGAGTGGCCGCCCGCACGCGTTGGCCACGCGTCGTCCACGTGCCGACCTCTAATTGGCCCGCAACCGCCAATCTACGCAACTGTATCGAGTTACATCAAAATGAGCTCGGCGTTTAACTAATAGTTAGCGATGAGCGAACAATAACACCTCTGGCGGCGACATGTTGATAACAGGCGGGCGGCGCGCGTTGTTCATGGAAGTAATAAATTCTCCTGCGAACACTAAAAACTCACTAAAACTCTTCCACAATACAATAGGTTTTCTTAACATAGGTTTCCTTAAATACTCACAAGTAGGTTCAACCTAGCACATAATAACTAGTGGTACTTAGTAGAAGGCACCGTTTCATTGTTTCCTTTAATTATGGATGTGTAAAGCGTCGCATGTCTGCTTTCCTGTTTGCCATAAATATTTTGACAAAAAAAAAGTTTCAAGATATTAGCCCTTTCTACAATTTATTGTCCAAAGCATACAGGGACATGCAATTCAACGTAACATTTTAGGTACAGCAGGTACCAAAGGGTGAAAGAAAATTCGCATTTTAATAATATTCACTAATTTCGTGCAAAAATATTAGATTGCTTGTCTATTCAGCTGTTAATTTGAAAATTTTTGCTTTACATATTTAGCAACACCTAAATGAAACTGAGAAAAATAATAATTTCAACAAAAATCATACCTATACCTAATCTATAATCGTCTATTTAGTGTGTATATTGTTAGCTTTAAAGTTCTGGTTCACCTATATAACTATATATGCAATGATTTATAAACTCTTTTAATTTCTCTTCGTGGGAGCTTTTACTTTAAGGACATAGTAATCTAATTGATTTGATCAGATTTTAAATATTATTTTGAATTTAACGTATGAGCTGAAACATTTTCCTGTATTAACATATTAAAATCTTTGTGTAACTATAATATCAAATGTTATTGCAAATAAATTATTTTGATTATGTCTGACTCCAGGTTACCTGCTATTTCTGTGTCAAATTTTATCAGTGAAGCAGTTGTGTCGAATATGGCAAAATTGTACTTTGCCCATCTGCCGTAAGAATTCAAAGCGTATAGTAACTTGAAGTTGACAAATATTACAGGTAGGTATAATGTAACCGCCCAAAGCTGAAAAAGAGGTGTGCTAGTTTCTTATAAGTTTTTATTGCTAATCTTTGTATCACATACCGTCCCATTCCATATACCTACTCACAGTTAATATGATTGGAATCTTATCAGCACATTTTCATATAACAAGTGGATTCTAGACAATCAACAAGTAGGAAGTTACCAACTATTGTTACAAATAAAAAAGTAGATATATCATTTTGTTACCTATTATCGGCTGACCACTACACCGATCTTGAAGTAATTAGCAAAATATATCTAAGTTTGCATCCTGTTGCCCGCTTGTATCTAACAGGATAACAGGATAACTTGTTTCTAACAGGATTTATTATAAGTATATTTTTTTTTGTAAACAGCAAGCGGAAGTTGTTTCCGCACCGTTTTCGGCAAAATTTACCTTTATTAAGTACGTCTGCGAAAGTCCGTAAAGAGAATTCCTGAAATGAATATGGAATTCTTTCAGCCAGGAAAAACATTATTCTCGTTGGATTAAAAAAACAAAAATGAACACACGCAGCCAAGTAATCAGCGATTGGCAGGATATTCTTATATCCTGTATATAAATAAATAAATAAACTCTAGATCTGTGTTTTTTTACATAAATATTACAAAACAAATTATATGTAACAACCTTCCCAATCATATATGTTTGTCTGTCCGGTTGGTACACCAGAAGTCCACAATTTTTTTTTATATCCCGTTTACGAAGTCCCATCTCGGAAAACAAGCGCCTATTATACGTATATGTGCGAAATACAACGAGTTATCCAAAAAGATACATCGATATCTTCCGGCACACTTACAGCTTTTAGGAAAAACTCACCGATAAGTGATCGGTGAGTTGAATTTTATGTCAAATAAAGTTTACATGACGCGTTGTGATGAATGATACGTGCACTTGTAATTAGCGTGAATATCGTATACATAGATAAAACTTGTAACATGCATGTTGTTACTGCTCTTAATAAATAAATACAATAAAACAAGATTGAAGTTGCGAACATCAGCTATTAAGAACTCACAAAACCAAACAATTGAAAACACAAATAATAAATAAAAATAATTTTGTCAGAAGTGGGATTCGAACCCACGCCCTCAGAGAGGACCAGAACAACTCACACCTACAGAGTAGGCAAGGTAACCTTGAGTCTGGCGCCTTAGACCGCTCGGCCATCCTGACAGATGATTGCGACGACGAAATTATACAATCGTTATTGAGATCTGGCAGTTAGTACCGATAGGTATTACATTATGTAATATGATATTCGTAATATAATAAGATATTCGTCAAAGATATTTGTCAAATAAGAAGTTTCTTATCAAAATTAAGTCTAATCTGCTAAAGGTACCTACTCTGCGAAAAGCAATGTTTGGTGTAATTTATAATTTCTTCAATCTTTCAAGAGATGTTGACTTTACGATAAATAATTGTTAACAATTAAAGTCAACATCTCCTTAAGGATGCTTGGGTGTCGAAGCGAAACGTGCGTTGAGGATATTATAGTATTGACCGATTAGCGCAGTGGGCAGCGACCCTGGTTTCTGAGTCCAAGGCTGTGAGTTCGATTCTCACAACTGGAAAATTTTTGTGTGTCTGGGTGTTTATCTATATTTTATAAGGATTTGTAAGTAGGTATATTGTTCAAACAAATATTCAGTCATCTTAGTAGGTACCCATAACACAAGCTACGCTTACGGGGCTTAGATGGCGATGTGGGCATTGTCGTAGGTGAGGGGTATATAGATTGAAGAAATTTCAAATGACACCGTACGGATGCTACTTCTCGCGGAGTATAGTAGTTTAAGCTTAATTAGTATATCATGGAATTCCGCAAAGTAACGTCTGCTTCTATCCAATAAGAAGTCAATTAAAATTCAAAATATTTTTATTTAAGTTGGTCTATAAAGTGTACCTTTGAAGAAAACTGAAAATTGGTATTTTTTTTTCTAATTAGAATATTTAATAATAAGTAGGTACTATTCGGGTATCCAATGAGATACTATTACTATGCCTCGGCTGTTGTATTTCTGCCTGTCAGCATGTTTTATCTTATGGACCGCATAAAGCACACAAATATAAAGACAATAATAATAAACTGTCTGCAAGGTGAGGTACCTCTGCTTGGGTTGACACTTAGGCTGTGTGTGGGTGTCGGACGTCAGAAATCGGGGGTCTCGTCTTTGTTCGGCATGACGTTGTGCAGTATCTGTATTACCTAGTGCGGCAATATTTTCAGTTATTCTTTGATCGTTTCGGTCGTAAGGGAAGTGGCTCGGATCCGCTTAAACGTCGAGTTTGGGATTGTAAGAGTACCTACTTCGCTAACCCCAGCAGGTTGAGGGGTTGGGTGGCATCCTCAACACTGCAAGATAACAACCGGGACCGGCGGCTTAGCAGGCTCCGCGCATCAAGCAACAGGGCAACGCCGGGGCAAAAAACAACTGAGACTGTTATCATTGCAGTAGGTATTATTGCAAAGTGTACTAGATACGTTATTCATTTTGAATGGTAATAGCACGTAATAGGCTAAATTGCGCGTATCTAATGAAATGGATATCTTAACATCACAATGCGAATTATGTCTCACATTCGTGTGCATTGTCCCGGCGCTCCCGGGCCGCTCGGGTTGGTATCAGCGAGCAGATCGGCAGACGGATAGGTGGCATAAAGACGCCGCGCGCTGGCGGCTTGCGACGAGCGCTGGCACAATGCCCCGGACATCTGATACCTGCCCGGAGGATCTCGCTGCCATTCATTGAAGAACCACGTTGACATGCCACTATATTTAAAATCTAGCTAAGTATCAACAACAGCCCTAAATAGTTACAGCTGAAGATACCAATTCACAGAAAAACATGAAGTTTATGAAGTTATTTAGTTTTGCTTATTTGGAACTGATTTAATATGCTACTACCGCAAGTGTATTCATGTTCAATGTACTTTTTGTATGCCACTACAAGTAATCCCTAGACTGCAATCTCAACCGGTGGTAAGTGTCGATGCAGTCTAAAATGGTAGCGGGCTAACCTGTTAGGGAGTAGGTATGGTGGGGTATACCCTTAATAGTTTTCCACGCGACATCGCTTAGCACTTTGTCGGTAGGGTGTTTAAAGCTTCCCACCAGACATAAATCCACCAAACAATGTTACTATCATTCAAACTTGAAAGTCTCATGAAGTTTTTCTTATACTATTGCTGTAACTTGAGTCGGTCTGGAACTAATCACTCGCATTGGGCACGCGGGTTGGTGATCGCAAAATATAGTAGTAGCAGAGCACGCTGCTGCCCGTTCTCCATTATATTCCCTTAGTCAACTCGTACGACGCAGAGTTGATGACAACTGTATTCTAATCTGCCGTCAGCACGCCCGTGGCTGTCACGTTGCTGAAACTAATAGTCCGATTGAAAACTGAAAGCGCTCGGTAGCCCAGTTATTAAGTTCGTGGACTACAATATGCATAGCAGCCGCAGGGCACTGCCAGTATAATATAAATTCTATTCCCTTGAGGCGCAGCACCAGCTAGTAAGTAGAGGTACACAATCGCTAAATATCTTTTCATTTAATTGAAACATATTTATTTAAACATTCCATGAAATGGATTATAAGCTTTATCAGCTCGGCAACAAAGTCTACTGTTTCTGCTACAAGTGTTTCGGTAACATAGTCGGTAATGCTTATGAAGTGCCGCCCGACACTCAACACCGAATTGAATAGTATTTATTGAATGGAGCAGAAGAGCGTTGAATTGAATAGAACAGTTTTCAAATTGGTCGGATAATCTATTTGTGCGCTTGCGCGGCGCTATTGTACCGAGTGACAACACGGCGCTCATTTGGAGTACACGGGTACTCTCTTTCAAGTGTTGTATTTCATGTTTACTTTAATAGTCTCCTATTATTACTTTTAGGCATAATGAAAATTATCGTAACTTTGATAGTTACTTCGGGAATAAATAGGTATTTCGATATTTCGGGAAAAAAATTATCAACAACGAAATACCGACGTAACAGACATTTTGCTTATTAAGTTAGTGCAACGAAAACTTTAACTTTGCTGAAAGATGCGAGGGAGGCATGTTAGCTTTTTCTGTTACTCCCGGTTTTCACGGTTTCGGCTTAAAAAAACCTTATGTTACCAAGTGTACCTGGCGTAGTTAGGCGCGGTGTAGTCTTATGAGTAGGAGTTCCAGGTTCGGTCCCCAGGTTGGAGTTTCTATTTTATAGTTAAGAAATTTTATTACTCTGGAATAAGAAATTTTATTTCACGTCTGGTCTGTTGGAAGGCTTCGGCCGTGGGGAGTTAACACAATACCGATATTTCCATGGCGCCGAGCGAAAAACCGCCGTGACAAATAGAAGTCGTTGAAAGTCGTTAAATATATTTAATTGCCATACCCCTAACAGGCTAGTCGGCTACCATCTTAGATTGCATCATCTCAAATTTCCAGAGGAGAATATATTCAAGGGAATTGAGGAGGACTTAAAAAAAAAATTGTACGGTTTAATATTTTTAAATGAATACCTGCGGCCGACTTAAGTAGCTCTGGCTGAAGTGCAACTCTATTCACCAGCCTACATCGGCGCAGTGAGATCTCAGCGCCAACATATTTTTTCTATAGGTAATTAGCTCACGTTCACACGCTAAATATTTGCGAAATTCCCAAAAAAATAAAAACGAACAAAGCGGAAATATCAAGTTTAGAGTTCCGCCGGCGACCTGCGTAATCTACACCGACATGATACGTACGGAACCTACAATTAAGCCTTCTAAAGGTAATTCAGACCTTTGTGAACTCTACCAAAATATCAAGACCCTACTCTCCAGACAAAATCTTTAACAAAAATACGCTCTTGCGTGCCAAATATAAATGGATTCCTTTATAGGTAGTAATTGAATTACCCTTATATTTAGCCGTTTCCTGTTTTTTAAAGGGTTTTTTATACAGGAAGGAGCCGTCAATTTTTAATCAAATTATTCGTTCACAATGCAAGTTATGATTTGTTCTATTATGACGGATTTCTATTGATGAGTGAAATAATGCCGTCCTCACCGGTACCGTTCGTTGTTTAGGTTAATAGGTACGGTTATTGAGATCGGCATTATAATTTGTATTCATTGTAAATCGTGTAAAGACACCCGGGTTACTTTAAGATTTTCAAAACTTTAATTTGACCCAATTACCTACCTTAACTCGCCATTAAGCATGGCCTCTTCTTTGTTATCTAATTACTCAATCTCCAAAATCGTTATAAATAACAGAAATAATAGAATAAGATTAGAATGCATTCAACAAACTCGGAATGTCATAAACAAACTAATTTCTAGGTTTTAAACCTAACGTTTAGTCCACGAATAGTTCTATTTTTGAATAGTTGCGCTCCGTCGCTTCGCCCACACAAATGACGGGACGCAGCGCAGGCGTGGATACGTACGTGAGTTTTTCCTAATATATTTATAGCTAATAGGTTTTGCTACTGGGCACTGAGGAGTTCTGTCCTCTAGCTCCAGTCATATTCGCCAGATCTACACAAAATTTGGGTAGAACTAAACGGAAACTACAACATATCCATTAAACAAGGTGTAAAATCGCCTTTAAATCCCCGTTTCACCCCATTACGGGTAGACTTTTTTAATGATCCAACACCCTAAAGGAAACTACCATCTTTGTTTTAATATCCCTAACCTTAAAAACATGGGACTCTCATACTGCCTTTCAACTTATACTCATTTCACTTCTGTAGGGGTACATTTCCGAAACAAAAAGAATGTTGTATGTACTTATGTATTTTTGCTTATCAAAGTCCAGTGGAGAACGGTCTATCCGCTTCATTCAAATCGTATAACTCAGCCTTATAATATACTTCTAATACAAAGTACAAGTCATAGCTGATCTGTCATTTTAGATTCAAGTGTGCGGTGGATGGTTTCCAATTCAGCCAAATGTCAGCCAGTATAAAACCGCATAGAATGTGTTATTTGTAGAGAGAAGCATGTTAAATCAATTATAGGCTAATTTTATTTATCATCGCCGCGTCGTCACGGAAAGTGAGCGTGCAAGATCCGTGAGAGCGGGAGCGTGCGAGCGATTTGATACGGTACACTCCAGCCAAACCGAGAAGAACACGAAGCGTTCACGCCATTCACGGCTCTATACCCTAGCTGCAAAGACTATAATGATGTTAAACAATTTAGAATTTGATAGATCGTCGTGTATACTGGATGAAGTAATGTATACAAATGGATACGTGTCATTTTAGTCTTTAAGTTCTTTGTTAATACAAGTCAAAGTCACTTGCACTTGTTTGTGCGAGTGGGCGCCTGTACATCATTTTACTTTCCGAGGGTGAAATGCTATGGGGTGTGATAGGTCTTTTTTCGCCTGTTTATGAGGGTAATGAAGAGAGTTTATACTTGAGCTTATGATCCTCGAATGACCCTGAGTACAATTTCTTTAGCGATCAAGTTCTGTTTTTATTATTATCATATTATTATTTTTATTTTTTTAATAGCTGCCTATGTACTTGTAGGCCAAGTCCAGCTGCTGGCAGCATGCTTCAGGAATCAGAATCGTCTATTCTTTCTTTGTAACTTAGTTGGGAATTTATCCTTACTCTCGGAGGAACCGAATTCGAGTCCAACCACGCTCCTCTAGGTTCTTTGGCCTACCTTCGTTTAAGCAATCAATATCAAGAAAATCTGAATGCCTGAGAGCTAGTAGTATACGAAGTCCACGAATCCGCTCCGCCAAATTGTAATGGCTTAATATCACATTGACACGTGTATGCGTGTACGTGTGAACTATAAGCGCGTGTGTGTAATATCGTTTTAATCCTACTTCGTACTTATATTATAAATGTGAAAGTGTGGATGTTTGTTACTCAATCACGCCAAAACAGCTAAACAGATTTAGATGAAATTTAGCGTGCATGTCGCCTTTGTCAAGGAATAGAACTTAGGCAACCTTTTATACCGATTCCTTAAGAAGTTGAAAGTTGTTTACGAGCAAAGCCGCGGGCAGACAATTTTTAAATTTGGTATGCATGCCACCTTTGCTATGGAGAAGGAAATGTATTTTCTATACCGATCTCTCAAATATTTCCTGTGGTAGGATTAAAAAATTGTTAACGAACAAACCTTTAGTAACAATTCTGTAGTCCACGCAGACGAAGTCGCCGGCATTAGCTAGTGTTATATATGACCTTAATCTTTTTCGGTTGCCACAGGATGTCCACAAATTTCTTAAAATATCCCTGAAAAACCGACGTTGATTGAAAGTTTCTCACTGTTACGAATACGGTTATATCTCACGGACATAGCACCCCCTTTTCATGAGGCGTGCTATAAAGCATTAAAACAAAGCAGCGTACATAGTGTAGCGCAGCCAGTGCCGCGTTAAGGAGGTGTCTATAATGAGATCTGCCCCACACTCTGCGCGCCGCTCAAAGTGAATTATATCAGCGAGTGCCGACACACAGTCACCGCGACCCTGGATCTGCCAGGATTTTCGACATGTAACAGTATAAGGTAGATTCTATTTATATTTTGCCTAAACGTTATTTAACTATATAAACGAAATCTCAAAAATATATAGCTACACTGCACTTCTTTAAAAGCACCGTACCTATATATTTAGGTAGGTACAGATAATTATGTAAACGCATTAATATTTCTGTTACGATTTCGAGCGCTGAATTTATCTATCTCAGATATTTATTTTACTAGCTAACCCGGCAGAGGTGCTCTTGCGATGTGAAGCAGCGCCATCTACCAGGTCCAATTAATTTTAAAACCATTTCAGGAATCCATTGATATACAGTCAAACCTGGGTTAGTGAGAACTGGATAAATGAGAAAACTCTATAAGTGAGAAAAATAGCCAGGATCCGTCATTTTAAGCTCCCAAAACCTCTATTAGCGAGAAACAGAAACCTTTGTAAGAGAGAGTCGTTTTTCCCTCATGGCCCTCCGCAAGTGAGACTGCTACTTATCTATACCTCTATAAGCGACAGTCGAGTAAGCAATATTCGACAAAATTTATGAGTTAGAGAAAAACATTCAAAATACAAAAACAGAAACCCAAACGAAATTGACGGATTTTTTTAAATGTAAATAAGTTCTAAATAAAATAAAATTACATAGTGCATGAATATATGTCTTGTTATTGCTGCGTACCTCTATAAGAGAGAAACGCTACCCATGTATCTGCATTAGCGAGAAACTCGGGTTAGTGAGAAATCTCTATAAGCGAGAATGAGATTGTGCTCCCTTGAACTCTCGCTTATCCAGGTTTGACTGTATACCTACCCACAAAATTTCATCAATATGGGTTTAGCTGTGTAAGATGAATTAGTTGGGAAACACACGTACGGAATAATTATGTCGTTCTTAGTATTTTTCTTAGCAAACTCGGTCCAGCCGATCTCGAGGTTAATTGAGACTAACGAACAGCATTTCATTTTTATACCTATGTAAGTATACTTATAGATTTACAAACTTTCTTACATTATATTTTGAAAACATAATTTCATAATTTAATACTTGGACCGAATAGTAAGATGGCTTAATAACCTTCATTTCAAACGAAAGGAAGTCAATTTTTAATCCACTAGCTGATTTACTGAAATGCTTCCGCTATTTCAACTATTAATTTGCGCTCCTGAACTTCTGCTAGCCACGCGTCCGTCAAATATTTCGCTAAACAGCATTTTAGCTCAGCGACCTCACTAACGGAAAGATGAAGCTAACTTATAGCTTCTCAGCCTACAAAAAAGGCTTGACTACGCTCGCGCCTCATCCAGCGCTTGGCATCGGCGGCGGCTGGGATTCAGTTATAATAGTTATAAATTGCTAACACGACGCGCTGATCGAATATTACATTCTGTTAACTCATTACTTACATTTTACCGACCGCGCCGGAGACGAACCACAGTGTTTACTTTACACGTAGGTAGTTAAAATGGTATTATTCGCCTATTAGAATCGCTATCACTAGACTTAGCAATGTTGCGTCGTATGTAATTGGCCAAACAAAAAACTAAACATAAAATCAAATGAATATAGTAAGGTATAAGATCAATTAGCTTGATGTAGGTACTTAATTGATTTAATTAGATTTAAGAGCGTTGCAAAAAGCAGGTAGAATAGAATGACGGTACAAAAAATGCACGAAACAAAAAACCTGTGTAATCCGCTTTACGAATAATAAGACCTAATTTTGTACGACTATAGGTACATACATACCTATAGGTACTATAAACTAAATAAATTTTAAAGAGTAATATTTTAATCCTTCTAAGAGGTTTAATAGGAGATAGTGGAGTTTGTTGTGGCAGAGCTGGTCCGGGGAAGTAGGTACTACTGCCATGCTTTATTTTAGCATTGTTGCAATGCTGTGCTCCGGTCTGAAGGGGGGTTGCCGGTGTAATTACAGGCGCATGGCACGCCTTACACTGATGGACACTGGCGACACGTTACAGGTTACTTGCATGCCTGCGTAGTGTTGCTCCGTGTGTAGGCGATGGTGTTCCACATAAGTACCAACAGATGGGTCATCCGGTGAAGCCGTCAATTATTACTATAAATTAAGAAGAAAGTTTGTATGACCATCCCTCCTTCCTCCTTTTTAAAGGCTATTTAAAGTTACACAATGGCCTTAAGAAGCCTAGCAAACGAAGTATTTGTGCAGATGCGCGACGCGACTTAGCGAGGTATACTTATTGTGTAGAATAGCGGAAGAAAGTTTGTATAGAAAACTTATCAGAAGTTGTGGGTTCCTGAACAAATTCGCGGGGAATTGCTAGTTTATTACAACTAATATGTTCACCAACAAGATAAGAGGATTTTAATTTTTTTTTTCTTTTAACACTGTAAGTATGATTATTATATTCCACATTTACTAGTTACCGTAGTTTTAGTATTATTTATTTTACCGTAGGGAAATATGTATTAGTTTATTTTATATATCTACTGTTTTTTTATATGTATGTATAATTAATATTCTAAGAGCTTTGCGCACCGCTATGAGTATTCAGATGTGAGCCAATTCCACATAATGGTTGCCTGGAAGAAAACACTATAATTGATAAGGCCGCCTTTGTTACCCAAATTTAAATGACTTGTACCTTTGTTCTTCGATTGATTATTTTTATACGAGATAATCTTGCGCTTGACGACTACCATGCCTGAAGGAAAGCAATGATGCGGTCTAAGTTGAGGCGCGCTTGCCTAGGAAATGCCTTACACTCTTGCCTTGAAGGCATTCACGTTATAATGTGGCAGAAAATAACAATCCCAAAGAGCGTTCCAAACCTCAGCGGTTCGTATCAGGAATTTAGTTATATCTTCTTTAGTTTGGGGTACAAATACTAATTATTACTTTTGCAAAGTCCACAATTGTAGTTGCTGCTTCTGTATTAAAATGGTCTCGCAGGAATATATTAAACGCAATTAGTTAGAAAACTTAAACTTCACTGGGACGCTGCAAGCCCAGTCTCGTGCCAGGTGGCGGAGCACTATCACAAATACTTGACACAGCCCTATAATTACACCAAAAATGCCCTTTGAAAGCGATACCGAGAGAAAACTACGAAACAATGCCTTCACGCTAAACAAACACTGAACGTATTTTCGACAGCCCTAATAATATAAACGACCTACAGCCAAATTTATAACCTATGTTGACAAAATAAAGTACAATTTGCAATTACTGATATATTCAAAGATGCTTGAAAAAAATGCATAAAAATAGGCTTTATAAGCACGTATTTAAAGTACAATTTACGATTGTTAGGGCGCTTTGTACAAAGTGTTAGTAGAAACGTTTATTAGCGTTGATGGCAAGTCGAGCGTGGTATGATAAGTGACAAGCAATCGAGGGTGACAAAGTGTTTGCGAGTTTGGGGACAGTGCTGTTTTATTACTCACTAGTAGATGTATTCAGGGGGAGGGACCTTTTTCAAAAGGGACGTTTTTATTTAGTTTAAATCGTTACTTACGGTTTACAGTTTAGAAGTGGGTAGCAGTACCCTGTTTTTTATGTAAGAAGAAACATTATATATCAGTTGGTTCCTCTAAAAAAATTTGAATGAATGAATGAACACATTTTTATTTTACACCATGTAAACGTAAAGAAAAATTATATTTTTGTTATCTTGTAATATTATGATGTTACAGTAAAGTTCAAATATTTTTAATAATTTTGCGTACCTTTATGTAAATTTATCTACTTGCTATCACTTTCATCTCAGTTTTTTGTTATTTAATCTGATTCATCAAACTTTATGATAATGTCAACTTGTTTACTTTCGCAAATTATTAAACAACCATCTCGTCTTCATCAACGTCTTTCGTTTCAAAAATAAAATATCTTATTTTTACGGTATAACCCCATATCTAACCCCATAAATAACCCCATATAATTATTTAACTGACTTCGTTTAGCATGTCTTCTGCTTACACTTTTGTCCGCCGTAAAAACTCTACTACTGTTATGTTCTTTAACACAATCACGTTACTTATTTTGTTTATCTGCACTTACATATTCAACTTATTGGTAGTAACATATTTTCTTGCGCTCTGCTTTAATTATAAACGCACACTTTTGTTTTGTATGCCTAAAATATCTCTTCAATTTCCATAAACGCCTACAGGAAATTGATCTGCCCACGAATCAAAACTTTGACAATTAGCTTACTTTGTTTGAACACAGAATATCCCTCACGCCGCAGCTTCGTGGTCGCTGTAGGCGCTAAAGTGCGTTTAGCGGAGCGCGGGATCGCCATCAGCTCTATTGTGTGCGTTGTATTTATTTTTTGTTCCGAACTCGCAATTACTTGCTCATTACTTTTTTGGCTAACTTTTGTTATTTCTGTAAATAACTGAGTAGAGGCAAATTGTGCGCTCGCACATTGAATGACCCTCAGGTCATTCAATGTGATCGAGTAACATTGTAATTCAAAATTCAAAAAATTCAAAATTCATTTATTTCAAGTAGGCCTAATACAAGCACTTTTGAAACGTCAAGTCTGTCCGTGTGTAGTGACTCTACCACCGGTTCGGAAGGCAGATTCTACCGAGAAGAAGCCGGCAAGAAACTCAGCAGTTGCTCTTTTCCAACATCAAAAATTTACATTTTATATTTTAACATTCATTTTTCTATCTTGTGAGAGATGAAAGCGGAGCCGGGTGCTTCCAAGCAACCTTGTCATTAAGAAACTCATCAATTGTATAATAACCTCGCTGTAATAAATGTGTTTTAACACATTCTTTAAACTTATGGATTGGTAGGTCCAAAATTACCTTAGGAATCATATTATAAAAGCGTATACTCAATCCCACAAATGACTTCTGCACCTTTCGCAGACGATATGCAGATGTCACTAATTTATGACCATTTCTTGTAAGTCGACTGTTTATATCCACTTTTTGTTTATAAAGACTAATATGTTGTCTTACAAATACTATATTGTTATAAATGTATTGTGAGGCTACCGTAAGTATACCAATTTCTTTAAATTTTTCACGGAGGGATTCACGTGATTTAAGTTTATATATTGACCGTACAGCTCTTTTCTGCAATATGAATATAGTTTCAATATCAGCAGCTTTGCCCCATAATAAGATCCCGTAAGACATCACACTATGAAAGTACGCGAAGTAAACAAGTCTTGCTGTTTCTACGTCAGTAATCTGTCTAATTTTCCTGACGGCGTAGGCAGCCGAGCTTAGTTTACCTGCTAGTGTATCTATATGGGTACCCCACTGAAGCTTACAATCCAAGATCATGCCCAGAAAAACTGTGGAATCTTCCATTTTTAGTGATTCTCCATTTATTATTATATTTTTATTAACTTTCTTTACATTTGGTAAAATAAATTCCACACACTTAGTTTTTTTTGCATTTAAAAGTAAATTATTGACAGTAAACCAGTGCGACACATGCGACATAGCACGGCTTACATCGTCAGAGTTGTCTCTACCTCTATCAGTTTTAAAAATTAGAGATGTATCATCAGCAAACAGTACAATGTCACAGGTTTCACTGACATGGTGTGGTAGATCATTTATATACACCAAAAATAGAAAGGGACCCAAGATTGAACCCTGTGGGACACCCATTGACGTAGCCGACCCCTGCGACTTAATGTCTTTTATGCAAACCCTTTGGGTTCTGTCACTGAGATAAGAGGCAACCAAATTTAGTGCAACGTTTTTGATACCATAATGGGCTAGTTTAAGAAGCAAGGTTTTATGATCGACACAATCGAATGCTTTGGATAGATCACAAAAAACACCAATGGCATTCTGCGAACGTTCCCAGGCATCGTACACATGTTTTAAAAGTTTAGCGCCTGCATCCGTGGTGCTACGACCTTTAGTAAAACCGTACTGCTCCGGATGTAGTAAGTTATTTACATTGAAGTGATTCAAAAGTTGATTTAATATAATTTTTTCAAAGACCTTACTAAGAGCTGGTAAGATTGAAATGGGTCTGTAATTGTTAATGTCGTTTTTATTGCCAGATTTAAATAGAGGTATAAGTTTACTATGTTTCATTAAATTTGGAAAAGTACCTCTATCAACACATTCATTAAAAAGTATGGCTAAGTAAGGGGCAATAACGTCTATAATGTTAGATATTACCATTACAGACATACCCCATAAATCACCGGTTTTTTTCTGTTTCAACAACTTAAAATTCTTTATTATATCATATGCAGATATATGTTTAAAATTAAATAAAACGTTGCACTCATTAACGTTGTTCCTCAATAAACTCTGAGCTGCAGTAGGTGAAGAATTAAGTGAATCAGTCAACAAAATAGGAACACTCTGAAAAAAGTTTTCAAAGGTACTTGCAACCTCACTGTCAGCGGTAACTTTATTATCATTAATAATTAATTCAAAGTTTACGTTGCGAGATTTAGCTTTCCCAGTTTCATTATTAACAATTTTCCAGGTTGTTTGTACTTTGTTATCCGATTTTATGATTTGATCCTTAAAGTATAGCGACTTAGCATGAAAGCAAACGTTCTTAAACGTTTTAGAGTACATTTTTACGTGTTGTAGGAAAGCTGGAGTATGGTTATATTGTTTTTCACTATAGAGCTCATACAAATTATCTCTACTTTTGTATATGCCAATAGTTGCCCAATCGCTAAACTTTATTTTTTTATTGAAATCTATATGTTTGAAATTGAATATTTTGTTAAATTCATTTTCTATGATATTAAAGAGCGTACCATAAATGCTGTCAGGATGACCGTTCTTAAAGACAAGGGCAGGAATTTTGGATGATATTTCACCTTTGAATCGCGTCAATTTGCTCTTAGTTATCGGCCTACACTTGACTAAGGAATGAATGAAATAATGAATTGAATAAGGTTGTAACACTATCGAATACCCATGTAGGTAACTAATTGTATTTTAATAGGTGAATAATTTTGTTTTCTCAGTTCCTAAAATAATATGTTAATAAACTAAAGGTAATTTCAATAATCCTAAAAATAAACCAGAGTACAAGATCATGTTTTATCACTGAGCAAAAGAAAACAATGCTTTATGTCAAGTATGTATGTATGTTCACAAAGCGTTGGTGAGTCACAGTATTTCATACCTATGTATTTACCTCACTATGGCAGAGATGAGCATTGTGGCCTAAGAAACCCCAGATTTTATTCTAAAAATAAGATCAATTACAAATTTTATCAACAGCATTATCCTTTCATTCCTACATTCTAATTGTGCGGCTGAGGTTAGGTTGCATAGAGGTACATTTGTCTTCTGATCAGAAGTTACATTGAGTACACAGCTATTAGGTACCTACTCTTGAATACAACCGTGTTAGATCTGTCTTCGTTAGATAGAGGGTCTATACCAGATTAGCTAGCTGCCATTCTACAATCAAAATTCAAAATTCATTTGTTTTAACTAGGCTTACTCTATAAGCACCTTTGAAACGTCAAGTATGTATGTTCTAGTGACTCTACCATTGCATCGGTTTGAAAGGCAGACTCTACCGGAAACAAGGCGGCAAGAATCTCAGCAGTTGCTATTTTACAACATTAACAATTTTAGCATTTATTTTTTTATCGCGTGAGAGATGAAAACGGAGCCGTTAGCTTCCAAACAACCTTCTCCTTAAGAAATTCATAGATTGTTTAGCATCTTCGCTGTAGTAAATGAGATTTAAAACATTGTATAAACTTATGCACTGGTAGGCCCAATTACCATGGGAATCACTTTATATAACAGCGTGTACTTAACACACACAAAATATGACTTCTGTACCTTTTGCAGACGAAATGCAGATTTTACTAACTTATGTCAATATCGAGTAAGTTGGTCATTTATATGCACTTTTCGTTGATAAAAGGCAATTATGCCTCATCGCAAATATATACAGTAGATTGTTTTGATTAGATGACAATAATTTGTCATCTTCATTGTCGTTTATATGACAATAATCAAAACAATATTTTCTCTAATGTCACTCATTGTAGTTTGTAGAGCTAACAACAAGGAACAGTTTCTCAAAACGCTTCAGTCCTCAACAAAAGCTTCACGGGCGACTGCCTCGGGACACTCATGCCCCGTACACTCGCGCAGGCGGTAAGTGCTCCATTGTCGCACATCTGATAGCGGAGATAAACATCGGAGAAACGCTTCGCGGGGTTCATCGTATGGCAGCTTGTAACGGAAACGAACGGGGTCCAGCTCACCAGGCACTGTTTATTTGGCTTTATACAAGGTCGTTTGGAAACGGGGGTCTACTACCCTTGAGAATCATCAATAATATTCAATTTACAGAAGTTATCATAATTATTTCAAGTTACTCTAGTACCTAACCTTAAAACTGGTCAAGCCCAACAAATTTGGACACGGGTCACTGCAATCAAAAGGGTTTAGGTAGTAGTCCACCACGCTGGCCCGTGCCGATTGGTGGTCACTTCACTAGGCTATTTCCGCTTCTTGAAAACAAATTGTAGTGACTTGAAATCTATATTACATGATTTTTGGCAAAAAGTCAGTTCAAGGCACGGACAGTAACAAAACCACTTTCTTCCCAGGAAAACAAACGGAAGGGGCTTTACTACTGTCATAATTTGCTGTCATTTATAGTCAATGACACGATATTAGCAACAATTTAAATCTTTAGTCGAAGAAATATAATTCATATTATATTGGTCAATTTAAAATTATTGTTTTTCCCGTTTTTTCCCTTACGTTTTCCGGGCAGATTGAAAATCAAAAGAAGAAAAGAGGATGGAAGGCGGAAAAAATGGGGGTTAGCGATATGAGCGTGTTAGGAAATAGGGAATTACAGCACTTTATCTATGATAAACCCGATGATTATATTAAATATATCAACAAATCATAGTTTGTATACTCATTGATAATGTATTGAAAATAGAATAATGGACTTTAGTAGACTGTCAAATAAAAGTATAGGATCTATGGCGGGAGACGCGAGTTTGACAAGTTAGATTGGCGGCAAAGAAAAGTGAGGACGGATTTAAAAATGAATTAATTAAGAAAGGAGATTAAGTAAAGTATTGTGGATAGAACGTTACAAATTGGGTTGAGATGATTTATAATGGAAACGATACACTTAAAGAAATATTGTTGTGGCGAAACAAGTCGTATGTACTGGTGATGGAGTTGTTAAAAGTTGTTGGTACTATGGTTGTACCTGATGTTGCATTAGATAAGTATATCTCATCCTTTGGTTTATTTAGGTATCATATATGGAGCCCTAGCATTGTTTCATACAGATAGCTTATGTAGCAGAGGTTGCTCTGTACAAACAATTTGTTTCAAAAGTCCTGATGTTATTAGTGATCATAGTATTTATGTTTGACCTGTCTTATATGTCTTGTATCAAAGGGCCTAGCGTTATAACATATGATAATGTTGTAATTGTGTTTATAAGTCTTGTTTTAATTGATTGAATAAAAGAGCAACGGTAGAGTTTCTTGCCAGTGGTCTTCTCTGCCGAAGACAGCATTCCGAACTGGTAGTAGAGTCATTTGAAGGTAACAAGTAATATGAATTATAGAGAAGCCTAATACAGTATTAGAGTCAGTCCAGTTGTTTTATTTCACTTCTTGGGAAGTCAGGTTTATAGAGTACAGACCCACAACACTGCTCTAAAGCAGGTTGGTGGGATTTAATGATGTCTTTTATAAATTTAATACTTTAATAGGAAGGAAGAATAATAGTCATGAGAATAAATAAGTACTGCTAAGATACTAGGTATTTAGCTTCAATAATACTGTTAATTAATGAAAGATCTAAGTGCCATCCTGAACATTGTGGGTATTGAAGTGAATATCTGAATACCTGGGCTTTTCATTATTTATATTTTTTTAGCAAGCGCTGCAATTGTGTTGTATTATCGTACAAGATGTAAGAAATGAATTTGTAATTAATGAACACTGGATTTTATTTATCAAACTCTGGAGGAGATCGCTAGCAGTAAGGCCGCCAAATTGTACCTACTTTTGTATTTGAATTTTTTATCTTTATTTTAGTCTTCTATGTTGTGTACAATAAAAGTATATTCATTCATTCAAAGTACTAAACTCATAGTGAGAACTCTCTCTGTGTGAGTGGGAAATCTTCCTCCCATACGTGGCCGTAGTTCACAACTCGAGTGAGCGTGGTGCAGGACGCGGCCGGTAATTCGCTTAACCCGCGCCGCCTGCCTTCCACCTACACCAGATCTGCACACTGTCAGTGGGCCTCCATACTAACACCAATTTATGCTTGCCTCATAAATCTATCAGTATTGAACGGATGATTGGATCTGTCCTGCTCCTCGGTATTTAAGTATAGATATTTTAGTTAATTTAAAAAACATTATGTTTGGTATTTTGCAATTAAATAAAAGATGTTTTTTTGGACATCGCAAAAAAACTGTAATCAGATAAAAAAGCGAGAGGTTCTCATTTAAGTGTTTTAATTTTCGAAGAAATTTATGTACCTAATCTTGTTTCAATAAAGTTTTAAATTCGAATTAAGTATTTCCTACAGTTTGGTAGATTTGTGACTGCTTGCTTTCATAAACGTTATAAAGAGAACCACATATTGTAGGCAGCAAATTTTTAATACTGCATTTGGTAGTATAATTCAAGGTACTTAACCGATGCCACCATTAGCATACATTTCCATGGTGTGTACAAAATGCATTGTGTGCAATGTAGCATTGCAACATTCGATCAGCTGAACAATTTATGTGAAATTCCCGTAAATTGCTTAGCTGATCTCCGAAACTCGTTTTCATAAAGAGATGTAATGTTCCAAATAAGTCTTAACTCGTTTTTGCGCTGTTAACTAATTAGGCGCTGGCGGGAGACGTTTCAATTAACCCTTCGGCGGAATACACGGTCATCGCGCTAATGTGCGTCTGCGGCCCATCGAGCCACCTTCCTTGAAAAGAAAATGCTGTTTTTGTGTGCTCCGTAATGACCGGGAACTGACCTATTACTGCCGTCGAAACGTTCTTTCTTTGTAGATACAGTGTTATACTACCCACCTACTTCTAAAAACATACAAAATAATTAATGTTTTTTGTATGGAAGATTGTTCCCATAAACTCGAAAATGGCTGACTGAATATTTACACAGAGCACGTGAATAAAAAAGATCGCGAACAGGTTTTCTTCCCGCTTAGTTTACGAGTAGGTACGACTATTTGAGGCTAAAATCTTATTATTGCTAATAGGGTAGGTGATAAATATAGATTATGTTGCTCCTATATACGATAGTATTCTATAAGTCATTACGATTATGATAAAAGTGTATCGATAACAAATGATCAAACATACAAAGAAAACCAATTTTACATCCTTTTAATATTAGTTGGTATACATACGTACCATAAATTTAAAGATGCCTCTTCCCAAATTTAACACAGAAATTATAGAATGGTTCGTTGACTTGCCTTACCTAAAACTGTGTGTATGTATATGGAAAATGTTTATGTTACTTATTCATAAATTTCAGGAACTATTCGAATATAATTCAAAAAGTATAACCGACTTCTGCCGGCGGAACTGCGACAATAGCTTACAACAATAGGTTAGTTTGTTGGCGACATCGCCTGCACTCAAACGTCGCCAAATGACACGGTTTCCCATCGACAACATTCCTAACCCTTTATTAACTACCAGATTAGCTACAACCACATTATTTGACGAAGGACCCAACCGCTGGATGCGTACAACCGAACCCGTAATTCTAACGACACATAAACTATTTTCACTTAAACTTTGGCATTTTTATGTTTGTCGCAAAGAAGCAATTACGGAACGTCCAGCATACTACGAGCTTTCCGATCACGGTCGGTTCCTTGACGTCAGTACTGCGAGAGGGGAGTTCCGAGGCTCTCCTGATATCGGCGTTGGTTTGACATATGTTCGTCTTGCGTATGGGGGATTGAGTGACATAAGCCCCTTGGGCTCATTACAGACCCTTACCCTTCGAGCCAATTCTATTTGCGAACTTCACATTTCACTTAATAAAGGGCGATATTATTTAGTACCGTTTTTTGTTTGTTAAATGGCTTGGAGATGTAATATGTGATGGATCTGATGGTCTCTTAACAAACTCATTATGAACTGTATTAAAAAACTATTAGTGAACATCAACAATAAAGTCTAACATTTAAATCTGATTTCAATATGCCCGTTTTCAAATGACGCATCATTATTATGGTATTTCGTATTCGCAACAACCTTTACTTTATGTGTAGATAATGAAATATATAGTAAAACCTTTAGCATAAGTAACACTGTGCATTAGTGATGATCGTATGAAAATCCGTTTGGTAATTTTAGTTTTTCGCGCCCAGACAGACAGACAGATGCGGTGGGGGACTTTCTTTTATAAAATGTAAAGAAACAGACGTAATTAACCTACAATCTTTGTTATCAGCTACCTAAATCATAAATTCTTTTGTGAGTTGCATTGACGTAACTAGCTTTTGCCCAAGTCTGCGTGTATTGCGGCTCTTAACAAATCCCGTCGTCCCGGGGTAAGAGGTAGCTTATGCTACGCTCTGTCTTTTCAAATAACTCTTTGCCACCAATATATTGTTTTTTTTAGTTAGGACGTAAAGAAAGGACAAACAAATAAACAAACACACTTTCGCATTTTTAACATAAATATATTTTATGGATAATATTAGTATCGATTGTTATTATGTAGGCAAAATAGGCCTAAAGTAATAGCTATATTATAGACGGCCGATTGGCGCAGTGGGCAGCAACCCTGCTTTCTGATTCTAAGGCTGTAGGTTCTATTTCCACAACTGGAAAATGTTTGTGTGATGAACATGAATGTTTTTCAGTGTCTGGGTGTTTATCTGTATATTAGCGATAAAAATATTCATCAGTCATCTTAACATCCATAACAGAAACAACGCTTACTTTGGGGCTAGATGGCGATGTGTGTATTGTCGTAGTATATTAATTTATTTATTTATATTATTTTAGACTATAACCTATCCAGATATTTCCATCAGTACAGTTTTATTTTATCTTAATATTTTATAAGATTTAATATCCATATAACAATGTGGTCGGTGGATGGCTACGCATTTCCGTAGTGACTTGGCACAAGTCAGCTGTAAATCAGCGCTGTATGCTTCCATTGCATGGCGCAAGCAGCACAGTGCTGAGCTGGCAATTTTTTCTAGGCTGTGCTACTTAACATAAGTAGTGTCGTTGACATTGAAATGTGTGGCGCAATGCATAAAATAAACTTTCTTATCTTTGTTTACGAACGGGAAGAGGGAAAGCAAATCGGCTCACCTGCACCCGGACCTCCGGCAGGTTGACCTTCATGGCGAGCTCCTCGCGCGAGTACACGTCGGGGTAGTGGCTCTTCTCGAAGGCGCGCTCCAGCTCGTGCAGCTGGTAGGTGGTGAAGGTGGTGCGGTTCCGCCGGTGCTTCTTCTTGTCGGCGGCGGAGCCGGGGCGCGCGGGCTCCTCGTCGCTGGCCGACTTGTCGTCGGCGGGCGCCTGGAAGCCGTCGTTGCTGTTGCATGAGCCCTCGCCTGCGAACGGGACGGCTTGCATCAACTGCGGTTCAAGTTACTGTTTAAGAGAAGTGTCGAAATGTGTCATAGGAGAAGTCAGATAGAGGTAGTTGAATGTTGAATTAATTATTATACGAAAGTAATTTAATGAATGCGTTCCACAGTGCACACACATAAGCCAAACTAAAGAAGTGTTCTTGGTTGTTACATTTCAGCTGCTAACTTCCTATAACGAATAACTATGATACTCCAACGTGTAAAACTACGTTTTGTTTTCCGGGAAAATCTCATAAATAAATAATGCTTCTAGATCCGTAACTTTAGCTCAAGGTTTTCCTTGTACAAGGTAGAGAAGGAAGGATGTTATTATAAATGGTGAGCTATTGCCCGCCGCTGTGAGCCCGACTGCGCTGTGCCGCCAGTCGGCAGTGCTGCCGCTGCTGTGCAATTAAGTGCTGACAATAAATCAAACAGCTGTGTGTTTGCGTATGCTAATGCGCCAGTGATAATGCAATTATATTCAAATTCCGCGGCTGTTTGTAATGCGAGGAGCTGCCAGCGCTATCCGATGTACGCATGCATTACTGTTCCACTCCGCGTATGCACAGGCGGGTGAGGTAAATGCCTTGTAGCTACACTAAATTATTGTTTCACAAACAATTTATGGATAAACTTTTATCGAACCCACGAAAAGACAAGATAATAGAAAAACAATGTTTCAATGCAAACATTTCCCGGATTTCGTTATAGAGTGGTAAAATGTTACACTACCATTCTTGACTTTGACTTTGTCGGTCATCCGCTACTTCATATAAGTATCTAATCAGGAACTACCAACTAATACTAAAAACTCTAACAGTTGTAAATAACGCTTTTTTAATCCGATTGCTAGCTAGCAGGCGTAGAACTCATGCTGCAGTGCTCGTGAGATTGAAATGTATGTGCTGCAGTGCCTACGCTACGGTAAGATCAGTTTATCGTCATCATCAATCAAAATTCATTTATTTCAAGTAAAATAGGTCTAGTTTATAAGCACTTTTGTAACTTGAAATTTTTAGTTTGTTTGAAGTGACTTTACCACGAAGGTATACGTTTATACGTTGGATGCTTAGAAATTTACAAAAATACCCAATTTAACTTTTGTACCGGATATAATATCCTAAGTTAATTTTCCTTCCTAGCTACCGAAAAAGACATACGAGAATTTTCCCAAAAGAACTTTAATTGTTGTTATTAGAGACAAATTTAAGGGCGCTAAAATTGGAAAGTAGGTCGGTTAACATAACTTTACGAATGGAATCGAAGATAAACGTCTATATTTCTTTGAAAGCACCGCAGTAAGCAGTTAGCTTATCATTAGAAATGCTACAATAATAACAGGAACTGAAACACACCTTACGTTTTAATTTAAATAGATCTACGAACTTATTAGTAGAACCATTTTAAGGTTTTCTCAAGTTACATTAGTTGCACGCGTTTTCATACAAGATGGCAGCACCAGCTATTCCTATTACGTAGAGGCAATAGGCGAGGAAACAAGCTACGTACCTAACGTAGCTTGTTTTTTTAAATAACCAGGCATGACTTTATGCCGCTTTAGAGGATGCTCTGAAACCTTCATCTCCATATCTGAGTTTTTCTAATAAATATTTTCTATTTTCTAATTCTATTTATATAAAATTGCGCTATAATGAGAATTATGATAGGAAAAAAAGTAAAGTATCGTAAGATATATTTTAAAACCTCATAGGAAATCTTAAAGCTCCCAATCTAAAATTACCGAACGTGAGTAAAAGTTTTTCCTCTGATAATGTGGTACGGAGACGTAAGATATAGGTATATTACGTAGCATCGTTGTGAAGCCAGAAAAAAGAAACAATCAAGATATAATCTCGTTCAAAAGCGATCAACAACGACGTGAGTTATTAGAAATATTAAGGACTATGTCAACGATAAAAATGCTTGGGTGTAAATTATTGCTATAACCAGGTTGCTTCTTTAATCGTTTTAAATGACATGTGAGATGGTGATAACAAAAAAAAACAACCGGCTAAGTTTGTTGTGGTCTTAGACCAAGGCGCGTTTGGAACACTCGTAGCTTTAGTTTTAAATTTACGAATTTAGTTATCGCCATCAACTCACTTCTTTGTTATATTTTACATGTAATGTAAGCATCAAAAGTGCCATATATGTGCCTAGTTGAGTAAAGAAATACTTGACTTTGACTTTAGTTTTAGAAAATCAGTATTTTCTGCATATTAATATCTGTTTGTAGCACTTTCATAAATAAGCCGCGGAACTGCCATTTGAGGGTGAGACCGGCCCGCCCGTCACATTGCACACGGGCGGTTTGTCACACTCATCCGGCAATGTAAATGTTTATTTTTTGCGATCAACCCTACTAACCGCGGAAATCATATTTATTTACCTATATTTTTGAAACTAAATATAGGTACTACGACAATGCACACAACCCCCTCTAGCCCTACAGTAAACCTTGCTTGCGCTATGGGTACTAAGATGATTGATGAATATTTTTATGAATAATATACATAATTACTTATAATATACATATAATTTATATTTACTAGCTGTTAACCGCGTTCTTCGTTAGCGTAATTACAGTTTATAACATATTCCTGAAGAACAACAAACAAACAAATTCACTTTCGTATTCATAATATACGAGTATAGTAAGGCTATAAAGTAAATAGGCAAAATCCTATGCTACCTTTATCCAACATAATGGTTAACTTAAAGCTTCCCTCAATCTCCCCTATTCCCAAAGTCATCCCCAAATCTCTCACTAGTTTTCAGGGATGTGGGGGGGAAATTTAACATTGGTATTTGTGATCTTGTTCTCTCTACTTCGTTTAAAGATCCCACCGATTTCGATAAAGACCCAAAATGTTGTTCTAATCACAAACGACTTTACGTCCATTTTCTATTTCATTAATTTTTAATCTTCATTATTTTCAAGTTTATCAGCGTTGCTAAGTAACTTATCTACAGATTACAGTTTGATTGAATATAGAAAACGTACGTAGGTAAATGGACAGCGTGACCCATTGGCCATGACGTGTGACTACCGGTAAAAGTTTTCATTCCTACTTCGCGCTAACCATTAGCTAATGCATTCAAGTGTTATCTATTGGAGATCAGCATTAATACAATTTAACAACTTGATCGAATTATCCGACTCGAAACAAGATTAAATAAACATTTTAATTCAATAAAAAGAAACTGAAATCGACTGTCAATTGTAACACAGATTAAGTAAAATCAGTGACAAAACTTTTAGTTAAACATTTCAGATTGAGCGATCAGTTGTCAAAACAGATTTGCTTTCTCCCTCTATCTCGAGCGAGCCGCACGAGTGGGAGCGGGACGGAGTTATTAGATGCAAAACAAATAAAAATATCACGGACAGCGCATTAAGATGTTTTACACTTACCGCGATATGATCTATCTTCCCCTTTTTGTAATAATTATCGATAATCTGGCAACACTCGCGGCGCGGGCGCATAATGGGCTGTGTTTTTTCTGTGGCAACCCTAATCACATGTCAGATTTGCCGTGTTGCTACATATTAAAGCTCTTCGGCATTAATGATTTTACAAATGCGTTCGTTATTCAATTTTGTTTTTATTGCGCCCCGACCGGTATCGGGATTACCAGTCATACCTGCCTACGCGTACCGGTCGGCCGCTGAGCCGCGAGTGGCGCCCGCGCCCGCGAGCCTGCGGGACTAGCTCTACAACAAATGCATACATGGCATTGAAGTCATCTGCCGAGGATGCGAGGCGCGGAACATGTGTCGTATAAAAAACAGGGAGTAATGATTTTTTTTGTTACACTACGAGCTAGCCCTGATCTGAAATCTCTTGTCATGTTTATACATATCTGCAAGCTACAATCACAAGAGAGTCTTAAACATGATTCTACTAGTAAAAAACGAATTGAAGTTTCTATTCTTGAGGACTGCAATCTCACCTGCTGCTAATGATGATGCAGTTTGGGATAGTAGCGGGCTAACCTGCGTGGCAGTTATATTAGAGCCATATCCCTAATCGGTTTCTTCGCGACACCGCCGTACCGGATCGCTAAACCGCTTAGCGGCACGTTTTATCGGTAGGCTGGTAACTAGCCACGGTCAGCTCACCAGACAAGAACAGAAATTATAAATTCCCAAAAAGCCCCTGCCTGGGATCAGCAGCACTCATCGCTGCAAAATTTCTTGAATAATCGTCTATATCTCGATTTCTAAATCCTTATCCTTAGACCACCATTTTCATTTTACATCCCACGACAGGACCCGGGACTCCTCCCAGAATGAGAAAGGCTGAAGTGAACCGCGCTGGCCAAATTAGGATTAGAACAAAACACTAACAGTACTTGAACTAGATCATAATAATAGCTAACAAACTTTCTCGTCCACAACAACTTTTGCAACAAAAAACCAACAATTATAACAAGAAGAGAAAAAAAAGTAACGTTTAAAATGTTCGTTGCGACTTTGTGGTCAGCCATACAGTCATACAGCCATACATACAGCCTGTCGCAATTGTAATATTAATACATATTAGTTAACAGATACAGAGACTGTATTTACAATTTAAATCTAAGAAGACCTCTAATATTTTCAAGTACGGTAGGTACTTGAAGTAACTTCTTCTAGTTTTAAAGTTTCAAATGTTCCGCGAGATCGATTTAGAAACTTTAAAACAGACATTCATGTTTCATCAAAGCTGCCTACGCTGACAAATGGTAGCAGAATGTTGATTTATGATGTTACATATTGTTCGTAACTCCATATGGACTTTTTGACGGTTATTTACTAGCGAAGAGTTGATGGCACTCAGAAAAAAAATTACCTTTTCGCGCACAGTCCAGCCGTGCACCGTGCAGACAACGGATTGGATCAACGTTGCTTAACTAATGCAATCAAATTAATGCTCTCAAGGAGGCCACACAGCTTACTCGAGTATTGGCACCATTGTGCGAAAATCTTTAGCTAGAAAACGAGAACAGTCTCGGGAAAACCTCGGCTTTATCAACCTGACCCTATTAATGTTGCACTCCTGGGCTAGGCGTCCTCTGTCAATGGAGAGCGGGATTTAATATACCCACCAAGCTGTTCCGATACGCGTTAGTGGGCTTATACGATTATATTTTCAAATATAGGTAAATGAGGATAGCTCTGACAGAATTGGTGGCTTAAAGTGCTCTCCGAGACAACGTCAGTTTCCAAATTCCGTACTGGTACAGCGAGTTTCATAGCAGAAAAGCCGAATAGCTTACAAGTATTGGGCCGGCGCTACTACAATATACCTACCTACCGTAGCAGCAGGATGTAAAGGAGCATGTACAAACAGGCGAGTAATGGAGGCTTTATTGCTCTGTGCATTTGCGGTCGCAATCGATTCGCCATTACTATTCGATTATCCGGCCGGCCGGCCGCCCCCGCAGAATGGATAACATTGCGTCCTGCAGCTCGTGCACGGGATTACAGAGATGATGGACGTTATCGCTTTAGTTTGGCTTAGTTTAAATTAATGAAGGAACAACAACTCGGTACAAATTTTAAAGCTGAAGTTGGTTTTCTTTGAACGGGGTTATCTTATAAACCTACCAGTCAGATTTAAGAAATCTTTGATAGAAATTCTTGAGAAAGTTTCTAAGCTATTTAACATATAACTTTAAGATCTTTAGAAGCAGGGAAAATGGAAAAACAAAGCGGGCTGGCTATGCGACACGGTGGGTCGTAGTAAAAATATTGTGTAGGATAAAGCGGATGAAAGTTTGTAAAGGATTTACTTTACTTACCAGACATTGTACGCAGGAAACGGTCTCGGGGAACTTGATATTATATGATTAGAAGAGTTACCTTATGTACCTATTATGTATTTGTTACCCTAAAAATATTCTCACTTATATCTTATCTCATTCTGACATAATTGAAACCTTTCGAATCTCTATTTTCGTTGTTCGCATTTATAATACAATTGTGGACTGTAATTGTAAAACAATAACTCCTACAGATTCACCGAAGAGCTGGTACCTACTCTGTTCTGTTATTTATAACACACAACTAATTCAATATTATAAGTAATGGCAAAATATTTAAAACTAAAACATAACATAATAATAATTTACATAATAATTGTCTTTATTGTGTCTCATTTACAATGGATTCTTATAATCTAAGGAACGGTAACAACTGTGTTAGTTAGAAACTGTGTTACAGCTATTAACGGGTTTTCTTAAATAAAAAAAGACTAAAACAAAGGAAAATTAAAATATTACAACTAAAAAAAACAATTTACAATTTTATAATGTACGTGTATACACGAATATTTAATAAATTGTATATTTATTGCGTATGTGTGCGACAGTGCGTTTGTGTATGTGTGTGTGTGAATGCGTGTGTGTATGCATGCGTGTGTGTGTGTGTGTGTGTGTATGAGTGTTCGTGCGTGTATGTACGTGTGAGGTTTGCGTGTTTTTGAGTATGTTTTGCAAGCAAGATCTGCAAAGTTAGTGCCTTTAATTTGAAGTGACGATATTTTCCGTATCAGTATAGGACAGAGTCACAGACATTTTGATGAAGTTTTAGGAACAAGCGTGAATATGAAAAAAATGGCGATGATTCAGACTTATGCAAATATAATATTTTTTTTAACTAGCACAGTTTTGGAAGGAATACGAAAGTATCATTTAAATACATATAAACCAATACGAACTTTCGATACGAACGAAAAACACTATATCTATACATGATAGACTAAGATGATAGACAGAACACCTTCAGTGTGTTTTCCAAAAGCTGTGATCTCTCTGTTTTCTATGACAACTGATTAAATTATTATGTAGTCTTAGTAGGTTTACTATCATCGTATAAATTCCCCACAACTGACCACGTCCATATCCACGTCCACGACTACGTTCATATCATAGACCCACCAAGCTGTGCAAATGCAGGCTGGCGGGCTACAAGATTTATTATCAGATGTTAGTGGTACCAACCGGGACTAATGACTTAACGTGGTCAAGCGCCTAGACGTTGTGATTCGAAGTCTAAAATGCACACTATACTCTATACTCCGCTTGTGTGCTAGGTATAGTAACAATAACAATTATAGCCTTTACCAATAATCTCATATAAATTCCATCTTATTTACATTTAGTACATTTGAAGCAGTGATAGCGCAATGCGTCGGACTTCGACTTCACTTTCTGGGAGGCGAGTTCGAATCCTAGCACATACCTTAAACCTTTCTAAGTTATGTGCGTTTTAAGCAGTTAAAATACCTCCCGCTTCAGCGGGGAAGGAAAACATCGTGAGGAAACCTGCATACCTAAGAGTTCTCCATAATGTTCTCAAAGGTGCGTGAAGTCCACCAATCCACTGGGCTAGCGTGGTGGAGTAGGGCCTTAACCCCTACTCATTGTGGGAGGAGAGCCGTGCCCTGTAGTAGGCCGGTAATGGGTTGATATGATGTCGATGATCACATTCGTTTTGGTAAATATACAGTCTTATATGACCGGTATCGTGACGGTTGCTCTCTGGCAGAGGCCTTCCCAATCTCTCAGAAAACTTACAGATCTATCACTTGCTTTGCTTTTTCAAATCGTTCCTGCCAAATTTTTTATTCCATCGTCCCGTCTGACTACATTTCCTTCTCTATTTGCACACTTTTCCCTTCACTTCTTTAGCCATTTTTTTCTGGTTGAATTCTTATTAGATGGCTAGCACATTTTCATTTAAGTTGTTTGATTCTGTGTTATATATCTATAACCTTGGTTAAGCTTTCATTGAGTAAACTTATTGATATTTTGTGTTGGCAACGTAATTTCTGACATCATCCGGTGGTGCTTAGTATATCCGAGTATTCCATCACATCTTTTAGCGCTCTATATTATTTCCGACTTATGCTTATTCTATTTTGGATTTCTTTTGTTTCTATTTTGTCTTTGGGAAATGTTATTCTATTCTATTATGTTAGGATTAATAGGAAATTTAATTTAATTTGTCATTACTTATTAGCAAAAACCTTTTCGCTTTCATGTACATTGCTTATATGATATAGCACCAACCAAATAATACAGATAACCAATATCGCCATGTTAAGCAACCGTTTGTTTTGACAGCTGGTTGAACGACATGTTGCTGCAGCCCTGCGTTCAAATAACATCATTACAGAGCAAGTCGGTGGACTCCCGAGTGTAAGCTGGCGCGGGCGTGCGCGTGCCGAGCTTGTTTAATATTACAACGATCCCGAATTCGCATTAATTAGCTCTCTCATATTTCGCGTTTTCCAAAACCGAGCATTCGAACAATCACCGATCGGCCCTTAGCGTGACTTAGCGTGTATAGCTTACAAAATACTACCTAAATAATTGGCTAACAATTTTTCTTTTAAAAACATTTCAATACTAATGTAGTTACTCTGAAAATTATAATGGGGCTTCGATTTTATAACACATTCATAAGCATGTATCTTGTGCCTCGGAGAACGCATTAGCCTGTCAATCCCAGTTGTCATCGCGTACATACTAGATAATAGTCGTTAAAGCCCACCAACCCAGATTGGAGAAGAGTGGTGAGCCTATGCTTTAAAAGGTACGCAGGTTACCTCACAATTTTCATTTTCCTTTTAAGCAAGTGATATTTTTATTGTTTAAACTCAAAGCCACTAAATTATTACCACTTAGGTATATAATATTTATAAGCAAACGGTTTTGACTTGATAGTTGTTTTAGACAAGAGAGCTTTTTTGCATTAAAATTTGATCATTAGGTAATATCAAAAATAACATATTAAAATGATCCATATTTACAGATTTTGTTATTCATTTATTTTATTGGTTAGGAAAACTTAAAACTTACGATAGAAGACAAAAAAAAAGTAAAAATTAAAAAATCATTATGAGAATTACTGAATAATGGACAGCAAAATATTTTCTAACTCGAACTAAAAGAGTTTCGCTGACCAGCAATTTTGAAGTAGAGGGGGCGTTGGTAAAAACAAGATCAATTTAGTGATTATTACTATTTACTCAGTTTTTTGAAGGATAAAAAAGGTCTAGACGCCAACGTCAATGTTTGCCAAAGATTAAATTAGGGAAGTTTTGTGGTGCAATAAACAGAATGCCTCGCGTGAAGCGCATTGGCGACGCACATAATATATGCCACATAGACTTGCGATAACAATTATTGCATACGTAGTCCATAAGCGCGCAAATAAACGCAGCTCCATACGTAAACACCGCCCGTCTATCTACAGACTGCACCAAACAAGGGGCGGTCGCCGATAATCGAATCGTAATGGCGAATCGATTGTGACCGCAAATCGAGAGCCAATAAAGCCTCGATTATTCGCTACGACGCGATGCTGCGACCAACATGGCGCCGCGGTCGAGGGCTGCCTCGGCCGCGCAATCATTGAGTTCCGCTTGTAATTACTGGACTAATTTGACGACACTGCAGGTTCATTAATCTAGGTATACCTAGTTATGATCTCTTTGTAAATAATCAGAATGACAACAGGCTGTGAATATGAATAATCTAGCTTAAGAAGAATTCATAGACAAGTAAAAAAATGATGAGGAATCACTTGTGAATAGGTTTAAATTTCAAATCTCATAAGTAAGACGTAAAAACTCTATCGGTACAAAAATGTATCTAAACATAATTAACATGACTGTTCCAAAAATAGTGCTATCCATTTCACAATATTCCCCGTAGAATAGTATAGACATGTTAGACCAGTTTAGATATTTATGTACTACATCGTTTTTCCCTTGGGAGATCGTTTTAGACCATCTAAACTAGTAATTAGTAGTACTACCTGTGTTTTAGATTTAATGAAATAGTAATGTTCCTTGCCGAAACACTACTTAGTACATAATGTACCTTATTGCACTACTGGAAAGTCTTAATTTGATAATGAGATAATTAATACGCATCACTTCCTCAAATAATAAATGGCATGCAGCCAGTAACTTTTGCTTTTATTAAAAAAATATTCAGAGAACGCTCGTTAGCAATAAAGCGTTTATTTTATAATTTCGAGGATTATAATGTGATTGGTATCCAAAGTTGGGAGCGAGTCGCGCGGAGGCAGATCTCGGAGCGCGATAGGCGATAAGGCTAATTATTAATGTCACAGAAATTATACTTGTCGACCTTTAACAAACCGCTCCATGAATGTTTATATCGCATGTTTACTTTTGAACACTAAATGCGACTTGGAAATTAAATTTAACGAGGCGTCACACCTACTCTGTCGATGCTACCTTCAAAAGAATGAAGTAATCAAATAGCATTTTAACGTTAATTTTATTTTATGATTGCGTTACATAAATTATCTTACTATCATGTACCTACTTTATTTTAATAAACTTTAATATCTCAGATTGAAATTACTATCTAAGTCCATTCGGGAAGAGGTCTTTAATCTATATGATTCTACCAATGTACATTTGTTATTTAACAAAAGTAACCAGATATGAATTATTGCCGTCGACGTCGTTTGGTCGTAAAAAATCACACTGTGTTAATCATATGTACCTATTTGTCGTAGGTTACTTTAAATTTTTTAAATGCCGCCTAACAGATTGTTTAAAAATCATCATTTGTCAGTCATCAAGTAAATTTTGCAAATTGTCGTCAAACTCGGGCGTAAACTGAAGAGTTTTAGGTATCAAAGTTTTTTTTAAATCTTGACTTGCAATAAAAAAAACATTTTCAAGGTCGTTGCAGTAGTAGAGTCGAATATAGGTACAAAACATACAATAAAACAGACAGACAACCACATTAGGTACTATAGATTTAAATTACTAGTTTAAATTTTGTTTTAAAGGAATGTACCTTTACAAAACTTAAAACATATTTAGCACTAAAAAGTTGTGTAATAAAAAATAGAGTAAGTATAAGTTGGTTCTTAAAGATGTGTCAGTAATATAAAATGTAAAGAATACTCGCATCCCTAGGTACCTACACCAGATTCACTGGCTTCGCAAAATAAAAGGTTTATAATTAAGAAGTACTTATGTAACATCAGGCATCACTTAGCGTTCTAAGAAGTCGCTATCGAATTAGAGACAACAAATTAAAAAAGCTTCTGTACAGTAGTACCTACAGGGGCACGAATAAGACGCTTACCGTTCCATACCTAGCAATAACGCTCTTAATTTTGTCAACAGCCATTTCAACCGTCTCAAGAGACGAAGAAGTCGCAATTCAAATCATGCTCAAGAATTTAGGTATTTCATTTGAATGTATCTAATTTGCAATGAAGATATTCGAAAATGAAATGAAATGTCTGCTGAGCCGCTATTACAATTAATTTGTAGGTGTACAGTAATTAAATAAAATAAACGGACAGATAGCCTCCACGGACTCATGTTCGTATGCAAAATCGTTCAAATTAGAATTTACATTTATGACATTTCTTATCCCATTTCTAATATAGGTACTTTCTATAGCAGTGTCCATTTAGACATTATCGGTGATCTAATGTAGATGTTTTCTGTGAGCAGGTGACGTCACTGGATACCTGCGCTGCCAGACCGGCTATAAGACTACATACGACAAAAGCTGTGGCAATCCTATCTGAGATTATGATAACGTGGAATAGATGTGATCAGATCCTCAATGAGAAAGGCTCGCACCCATTTAGATGTGGCCCAGCGCAACTTTCGCCTTTTCAATTGAGTACTGATAGAGGTTCTGCGAAAGTTCAGTCAAACGCTAAAGTATCGGGATATTTTCAATATCTACTTAGTAGAGAAGTTCGTTTTAAACGCAAATCATTCCGAAGCAGTATTCCGCCTTACTTCGAAATTGTGACATGTCTATTTCAAGAAGGTCCAGTTTATAAGTACTTTTGAAACATCTGTTAGTAATGAGAAGAGCTGGCAAGAAACTCAGCAGATTGCCCTTTTTCAACATCATCTTACAGTTTACAATAAAAATAAAATAAACGGACTATATATATATATATATATATATTTTCTACAATGAATATATATATATATTATAAATTTTCTATCTTTTGAGTGATGAGAGCGGTGCCTGCTTCTTTAAATTTAAGCCCGTTTAGTCTAAATTATATGAATATCTAACCAGACCTCATCATAATTAGGTATTGCTTTCCATCAAGTTCAATAATAGTCGTTTAGATATAAAGGAAAAGTAGGAGACTTCTAAGTTATATGGTTAGCTGTACCAATAATTAACTAATTCCTTGTAAAGTCAAAGTTTCCTGAGGTGTCGATTGAAGAAATTTGAAATTTCACTACACAGATTCTCTGTTTTTCGCGGAGTAAGTATAACAAATTAAACTTGATTTTCATAATATACATTATGGAATTATAATAAATTAAAGTTTAAACCCATTTAAATATCAAGAAAGACGTGCATTGTGACACCGCGGAAAAATGTCATTCTTGAATCCGGAAATCTGTAAAATGTGCAATGTCGCGGGCACTGCTAGTTAATTATAAAATGTGCATACTATAGCTATAAGTTAACATTCACTACATTATCAAAGCATTTGACCTCTTAAATCTTTCTATTACCACTACAGTTAATGGTAAAATAAAACACGATTGATTTATTGAACTAAACAGCCGGATGCATCCGTCAGCTCCCAGCGCTGCGGTCATTAGCTCATTACGACGAGGTCCTAGACTAAAGATGGTATCTCGAGTAGAACTATACTCCTAACTGTAGATAGTTGCAGGCAACAGTTGTGCAACTGTTTTATCATTATCACACATTAGCTCCATCGATCGATCGTTGGATTGATTGAGACGTCAGTTGGCGTTGGTTATGAAATACGCTAATGTTAATGAGTTTTTATTGGGTAATGAATTGACTACTGCACTACCACCTAACACGATAATGCTGAGCGCATATTGCCCACTCGAGTTGGGAACTTTACATATGGAATTTATAATTTTAATTTGTACCTATAGTTAAGGAATGTAGTTATCACCGCCACCGCAAAGTAATGTAAACTTATATGTATCAACACTTCATAAGTTCCCGTAATAGGCGGTAGGCCTACATGAATAAAGTTTTTTCTAACTATAAAGTTTTGAGTTGAATTTTTTTAAGCTCTCTTTTCCAGTGTTTTTTATCATATGGCTGGTTTTGTATAACCAGTGTACGATCAGCTTACAATTAAGAGTCCGCTGTTTTGCTAATGTTATGTTGTTTTAAAAATTTTTGCATTTATTTGAAGCTTATGATATATAATGAAAGTAAGCTTAATTGATGCCACAACAAAATGCCGCACTAAAGCAGGTAACCGCTAACCAATGCTTAGAATCACACAGACGTATAAGGAACACATTGGCAACTAGTGTAAGTAATTTCAAGAAGTTAGTAACAAGTAATCTGCAATATACAAAATTTAAATAGTGAGTCGTGTTAAGTAGTAGTTATCATTATTAGTGATGAATTATTTATTATTTTTGTAATAACTTAAATTTCTTTTTAAATTGTTGTGTAGCCCCATTTTTTAATATAAGTTTAGTAATTCGTGGACAAATATGTGGGTCTTGTGCTAGTGCTATTTTATTTCTAGATATCTTTTTTGTTATTTTTTGGACTGTCTGTTGTCCAATAAATAAAACAAAATTAAAATTAAAATTTGCTATGCTCCGCGTGTAATTTATAATTTCTTTACTCCACACCAAACAGATCTTCGGCAATGTCCCCTTTACACACATTTCGCTCCGAATACGGAGCATCCTCAGAAGACGTTGACTTTACAATGAATAATTGTAAGTCCTTAGTAGTTAGTAGTTTGTTAAGTTGCTGTACATACATACAGATTCTCCTGCTTTTCGCTGAGTATAGAAAATTAAGCCTAATTTTCATAGTATATAATAGAATTCCACAAAGTAACGTCTGTTTCTATCCAATGTTTATTTGAAGCAGTTTTAAGCCTATTGTAACCTATTCATTTTAAAGTTATCATAATTGTGGGGATTCCGGAAGCCGGGAGGTTCAGATGGTTACGTTGCGTATTAAAAGAAGCGCTGCATCATCCACAAAATTCTAAAACTACGACTAAACCTATTAAGAAGAGGAAAAGTGGACTACAGTCTGTCAAATTTCTCATGTTTATAATACTGATAGGCAACCTTGCGATAATGCTTCATACTTTGATGATTTTTCTAGCTCGACGATCATGAATTAATTGTATTGCATTTTTATCCAGGTGTGACTGTAACGCAAGATAAAGCTAAGAAAGGCTATCATAACAGTATAGTAGTCTAGAGCTGGTGTTGTTTATTAAAAAAATCTTCTCAACTAAAGCCACAGTCACTGCAGACAGAATACTAGCAACAATTACGACATTTATGATGAAACTAGGAGTCAGACCTTCAATACGACAGCACCAGACCGGCCAAAACAAAACACAAGATACGTTAGCAAAACTACAAAAATTTTAAGCTGGAATAATTTCCTACCCATTACAACTTAGACCTTGCACGAAAATATTTTTTTGGAGTTTGGATAAATTGCCTAAAATAAACAGCCATATTGATACCATTCCCATGCGTTGTTAGTTTTTACCAGCACTTGGGACATCATAAGGGACGCAAAACTCCGTCTAAGGTTTACCGTCGTCGAAAACTAGCACGGTTACTTACAAGTAATAATATAATTTTAAAAGCGGTTCTCAAATCAATTGTTTGAAAGCTGCAGCGCGTTTGATCGTGTATATTTCGCTATATATCACTAACCATTCTGGAAAACATTGCTATCGGTTAGTTGCAACCACTTATGTATTTAATCGCATTTAATATTAAAATTACCGACAGAGTCGAACCTAAAAAACGAAAATAACAAGGTTTATTTATAAATCTTGCATTTTTTATGTTCCAACTAATGTAATAAAGTTTCCGTCGGAACAATGTTCCCATTTAAAAGTTACCCGCTAAGAAGCGACGCGACGCGACGGGTCCAAAATATAGCGAAGTTGGTTTGAACTAGATTACACTCACTTAATTAAACTTTGATGCCACAATTCTTTTAAAGTTTTCGGAGTTAAATAAAGAATATCCAATTCAGTTAGATAGGTTAAAAAGTATCAATTTAAAAAAAAGCGAGTAATTATTTCAATCTCTCCATTATGTACTATAACTAAGTCTACTATAACTAAATCGTAAAATCATGAGTATATTATACTTAAATGGTCACAATCATGCTACCGGTGTGCGCGCGGCTGATTCATTTCCAACTAGGCTCATCCTTTTGCCTTTGTTTTTCGGTTTTAATTATTTACTTTATTTTCACATAAATAATTTTCCAATTGAAAAAGCTGATAACAATGTAGAACTAATTTTGAAAAACATAACTTTGTTTTTCTTCCACTATATAAGTAAATAGTGACTGGACTGCATTTATAAGAATACAAAACTCTACAATTTGTGTAACTGTAGCATTTCTAACTTCTAACCACAAACTTCTAGCATTATTGGGTTAATGAATGTGAATCATACAACTACTGCATAAAGACCAAGACCAACAAGTTTACTTCCCTTTGCTGAAATCCGCTAGAACTGTACCACCGGCTCAAAGTCACACAGATTTCGGCACTGCAACACCCGCATAAAGTGACTCCGTATCTCACAATTGTTGTTTGAGCGGTCTAGTTCTTGCGGATTAAAGCAGGGTAAGCTGGTTTCTGTAGGATGCAGCCACGGCGTTGGCACTCACCGGCACTCTCGACGGCGCCGGGCGACACGGGCACGGCGTCGCACTCCCGCTCTTCTCTTCTCTGCTCGAACTCACTTGCCACTCTCCCCGCCTGCCTGCTACCGTTTAGTCCTAGTATCGCGTCTATCGTATGCCGCGGACCCTGGTTCATGTTGGGCACTTGGGTCAAGCCTAGCCTAGTCTTCACAACGTCGAAACTTTGATTCAGATGCATCTGCTGCGCGTGAAAGAACATCCCCATCCTATTCAGAGTCTCTAAATTCTGCTGATGCTGTGACATTGAGATGGATTGGTCGGTAACGTTTATGGACGATGTAGAGTTCGGACTGCTCATCTGCGATCGCGGACTGTTGGTCTCGGACCGGTCCGGCGTCTGGGAGCCGTAGAATCGGTCCTCAGATACGTCCATCTTGCCCGAGCGGACGAGCGTGACTGACTGAAGCCGCGGAGCTTCGCCGGGGTTGTGAAAGGGGCGGGGCCTAGGGTGGGGGTGAAATTGCCCATTGAAAGTGCGAATTTTCGGGTCGCGAAGTGATTTTGTTTGGCAAGGCGCGAGGCACTATTAGCATTTGCCCCTCGGGACTTCCTTATGGTATTGAAGCGTTCAATAGTGTTTTTCACCTCTGATTGGGCCGATTGTGCCAAGTGTTGGCTGATCGAATTCTTTGAATCCGAGTTGTTACTGTTTATTCTGCGTTCTTTAAACGTAATAAAGGTTTTCAATTGTCGTGTTTATTGACTTATGCTCTTTTCATTTTTATTGTTTTGATTGTAGTATTAGGCGTTAGCTTTATTGAGTAGGTACAGTAGTAACAAACATTTTTTGTAAAAAATATAGGTATACGTCCGTCCCATAACAATGCAATAAAAAAATAAACATATTGTTACTTAAAAGTTCAAATCGTAGGTACACGTGTCTATAGTAAAACGCGCCGCACAAATACAGTGCTAATTAATCAGACTGAAACAATTACACTCGCCATTGGCTGACGGAGTACACTCAGCCGGGTCGGAGCGAGCAAACAGTCGGGCATCATCTGTTAACACACGAATTTAACCAAATCGGTAAACCGGTAACCCAACAATAACAGCTTTTACGACTGACCGCTTCAATACATCTTTTAGAAGTGCCTTGATCACATTGGAATTTTTGCTTATTGAATAACGTTTTTAGTAGCGATGTTCCTATAACGTTACTAAGGTGGTTACAATCTTTCTCGATTACAAGCCCTTTCGTCAATGTGAGGACTGTCTCGTTCGAACTGACTGCGCGTCTCGCTCGGTTTCATCTCGGCTGTGGCGACGGTTGCCAAGGGGCGGGGCGCGCGTGACGTCACCACCGCTCGGCCAATCAAAGCACGGGTGCTTTTTTGCTTCGACGCGGGTCTTTTGTGCTTCGTTTCTTTTGTCCGCGCGTCGGAGGGTTAACTCGGGGAAATAACGAGTAGCTTAGAGAAAACCGCGTTAGCTTTAGACCGGCTTTTTTAAAGTTAGCGCCATTAACACCTTGTTATCTGTGGTGCTTGGCTTCCATTCAATTCTGACTTGTTTGAATAATTTACCTTTAAATGTATTGAGTTTTTCAACAGTATTTTGTAAGGAGATAGGATTACAGTATGCTTCCACTGTAATACAACTTATTTTAAGATTTTGCTATGATGACGACATATTATTTTGAACATTTACAATTTATTATGCTATGCTCTGTGGTTTTTGTCGCTTTAATTATGGGTCGTAATAATAATATCAATATATATCAATTTGATATATATTATTCATCCGTGGTTTTATTTAACGACGAAGTAGTATCATCATTGCTAAATCTTCTAGAGTCTAGACGGTTTCTTTTATGTTAACATCATGCATGCAGTCGCTAAATTAATTGATAGCTCTGGGACACGAAGTCAAATTGTCAGGGATTAAAGACTATCAAATCACTAAGTATTATGTAATAGTATTTAAGAGGAGGTATTTTTACTAACAGGGTGGGAAAACTATGGATTAAAAATGAAAGGAAAATAAACCTAGGTTTCGCAGATGACATTATTTTAATAGGTACTTACATCAGAAGCACAATTGCAAAAAAAGGTTACAAAGTTAACAAACATTGCAAAAAAGTGGGACTAAATAAAAAAATAAATTAAATCTAAACCAAGGTTATTTGAAGTATCTATGGAAACCGTAATAACAATAACAATAAAATAGAAACACTTGAAGGTTATATATATTAGGGACAAAGATTGACATTAGGAAATGACAACAACATGCAACTAGAAATAGCAAGAAAAATAATAGGTCTACCGGAAAGTTCTGTGCGCTCTGGTTACAATCAGTTTTATAAGTTTGCGCATATTCCTGTGACACATATTTGGCTCTCTCTTTTGATCGCTAACAATGTATACACATTTTCGTCGCAGATGAATTAAAACTAAGATCTTGTTAGTATTTAGTGAGACGCGATCGTGTACCCATGGCTACCGACAAGGTTCATTTACGCCACTGTATTCTGTACGAATTCCAACAAGGAAGTAATGCTACAGAAGCGTATAGTATTGAAAGTGTTTGGTGAAGGTACAGTTTCTGATAGAACATGCAGAAGATGGTTTCGGATACGAAACATTACATGTGGGTGATTTCGACCTTTCTGATAAGCCACGCTCTGGGCGACCATCTTTGATAGACGACGATACTGTCAAGATCATGTTAGAGGAAATTCTGTCGCATACACCATGCTCCTCGGACCTAGCACCATCCGATTATCACTTGTTTCTGTCCTTACAAAATTTCTTGCTGCACAAACAATTCAAGAACGAAGAAGATATCAGCACTGGTTCAATTTTTGGCCTCTAGGACTATAAGACATTTAAAAAAAAAATGGCATATATAAATTGCCATCACGCAGGCAAGAAGTCATAAATAAAGATGGCAATTATATTATTCAATAAAGTTTATCCAAAGTATGAAATAATGTATTCATTTGTTTCATTCTAAAACGGACAGAACTTTCCGGTTTCCGATTGAAAAAAGAGAATTTGGCTGTTAAAATAAATATTTAAAAATAAAAGCACTGACCTAATAATATAATAAAAAGCAAAACTAAAATTTAAAGGAAAAATTTACAACTCCTGTAAATTACCGAATGTAACCAGACTTGGTTCTTAACAAAGAGAATTTGAGCAATTTAAATATCACTTTCTTTAACAGTGAAGAAAAACATCGTGAGGAAACCTGCACGCCTGAGAGTACTCATCCATGATGTTCTCATGCGTGTCGCCGCAGACTACGGCATTAACCCTTCTCATTCTGAGAACAGACCCGTTCCCGGTAGTGGGCCGGTAATGGGTTGGTGATGTTGATGTTCTAGATAAATACACAGAATGGAAAATTGAACAAAAACTCCAAACGAAGGATGCAGTTTTATGACTATGAGAAATAAATGGAAATGGGATGGACACGTGATACGAAGAAGGGACAATGAGTGGAATACAGAACGTACTGTGTGGAGTCCGAAATATAATACAAGAAAGAGATGAAGACCAATTTGTAGATGGAGAGACGATATTGTAGAGGCCCTTTGTGACACAGAACTGCACAAGATTCCAAAATCTGGAATAGAGTAGGGGGACCTAATGACCTTGAATACTAGTAATCACCATTCGAGTATCATATTTACCTTATATTCAGTTTTAGTTGAAGCACTGATTATATTTTACTCTTTATTAGTTATTGTTATTAACATTAATATATTTAATATGTTTTTTTATATTTCTTAGCAGGTACCTACTTACTGCAATGGTGATAAAACACAGAACTGAGGAGGTGACCTATTGGTTTTGCTTCCTATCCTATTTTTTATAATTGTGTGTAGGTATGTCGCTGGAAGAACAATTTTGGTGAATAAAGCTTATTATTATGATTATTTAAGTGCAGCTGATGGTTCCTACGGGAAAGAAGTCAATAGCTATTTTCCTTGAAAAAATAAACACTAGCAAACATTAAGTAATAAAATAAAGCACCTGTTTTGTTATCAATGCAATATCTATTATCGAAGCAACTGAAATCATTACAATAATGAAGCTTTAGTGAGTCGCTTCGGAAAATTGCGGGAAATTAAATGGCTTTTGAAATAAAGTGAAATAGTGTAATTAATAGTCGCGTGTGGCCGCGGAGGCCTAAGGCCGCCCGTCCTCTGCGGCCGCGCTGCTGGCAGAGCTAGGCTGCACAACTATGCCGTAGTCCCCTCTCACTACCTACATCTAAAGATATTGACATGTAATATTCGTAATATATTCATGACTGCCTCGTTTGTCTGGTGCATATGCGACTACTTATCAAGAGGTTTCGATGAGGTAGGAACGAAAATTATACGGTATTCGATTTCTCTGCTAAGAGATCTCAGAACCAGTCCGGGGTTTGAAAATTGTTCAATCAAAAATCTAGCACGTGCCGCGAACAGTGCTTTAAGACGTTTTCCTGGTTACTATCATTATACTACGTGATAATAATCGTTAAAGACCACAAACCAGTATTGGAGCTGTCGGCTCGGCTCTACTTTCTGAAAGCCCTCCTTCTTAAGTGAGAAAAGGCCTGTGAATGATGATGTACATACGTTAACATATGAGTCGTCCTATACATCCTCCATCGCCATTTTCTCACTGCCTAAGTGCTTAAGTACCATGCATTTTAACTTAACTGACCTCTGTATATCTATGTTTATCCGAGCTTTACTTTTAAATATCTAAAACGGTTACTAGGTACTGAAACTCACCTTGTAATAATGGCCGTATCACTATGCGACATGCAACGATGTAAAGGAATCCTGCTGACTTAGAATCCTAGGTCCGCGGGAGCAATTTAGGCTTTGAAGTAAGGTGTGAGGGAAACATTTCAGCAGTGAACCGTTGCGGGATAAATAAATAAGCCCAAGTGCTTTATTTAACCTAACCTAACTTTGCGAGCCATTATTTTTGGGGAGCGGCCCTTGCATAAAATATGATATTAAAAACGTAGCTAAAACTGTTTACCAGCTTTCCTATAAGCTTAGTTGAACAACTTTTAGGCATTAAAAGTTTTGCAGGACATAAACGACTCTTCTTTTAATACGGACTTTCAGTTTCAACTATAGTAATAAGTGTCTCTCGATTAGAATGAATATATAATTTATTATATTATAAGTTAATATCATATTTATATATTATATTTATATTGGTAGTTATTTATTTATTTGTCAAATATAGTTTTATATATATTTATTTAAGTAATTAATGTATTTTTATGGGTATATGTATATATGCACCACCTAACTATTTTCTGTATTTGTTTTCTTCGCCATTGGTGGCCTGGGAGAAATCGCTATGAAGCGATAAGGCTGCCAAATTTTATACATTGTTTTGTTATGTTTTTGAAGTTATTCTTCTTTTGGCGCGTTAATTTAAACAGATGAGAGTACATTTTTACGATGCGCGCGCACACCGTTACAAAAAACCGACACCCTGAAGTTAGGTATATGTTGTTAGTTTTTCAAAAAAAGGTTTGACAGTGTACACACTCAATTGTCAAAGTCTGCGGGCTCATTCCGGAGATTTAATAGATTCAATTGTACAAAAGTCTCAAATTTTAATGTTGAGTGGAGCTGTGGAACGTTATACATAAAACTTACAATGTATTTAATACCTTTTTTCTATTGTTAGTATCGTCTTTTCTACAAACGTAGAATAAGGTGAAAGATAAAATTTTTGAAATGATTTTTTCTTGTTACGCCAAAGAAGTAAGTATAACTTCTAACGCGTGTACACACACGTTTTTTTAGGTATTTTTTGTGGTGTGCAATAAAAGTATATTCATTCATTCATTCTATCAATAAGAGGACCAGAACAATCAGCTATCTCTAGTGGATCACCGCCCTTACTTATAACTATTTACAATCAATCTGACTAATGAAACTAAATGTGTCACGGGATTTATGTAGTGTTGGGTTATTATGGCAGTGTCACAATGTAGTATAGACGCTTCTGTGGGTTCCTTCTAAAAGGGGCACAGGGACCAGAAGCTAGCTCGAATTCTTAGGGAACGAGCACTATCATTCGTACTTACAGACAACGACTGACGATTACCATGCTATCCGCGCACGCACGAACTCTACGTCCTAACTAAAGTCCAGTAACCGGGATGGGTACTTCAGCAATACATCCATCCAGTGTTACTAAAGTAAACAAAACTGGAACCAGCTCTGTGGTTTTTTACTACGTGACTAATAATTCTAATGCGTTCCTGATATTCCATGATTCCTGACAATTATAGGTTTTTAGTCGCCTTTGAATTATTAAGCGCAGTTTTTGCAGTTTTCTGTTGTGACACCGCGCCGCGCGGAACAATCAACGCCGCACATTTCATTAGCGATATTGGCCTGAATACTTAATGCCTCCGTCTGCGCCGCGTCGCAATGCATTGTTAACGCTTTACGATATAATTCGAAAATATATCTGAAACATCTGAAAGTAATCAATAAGTAGGGTTGATTTGGCCTTGTTTTTACAAACTTTCCTTGCCGCATTCTTCTCTGTAGAATCTTTCTTTTATCTGGCCATTAGATCACTTAAAGACTTGACGTTTATAACTAAATTTATGTTTTCTTGCGTGAAATTGAAGCATTGTTCGCCTATTTTGATTTGCTGACAATATGCAGACAATACTTTGCGTGGATTTTTAGATATTAATTTCACTGCCGCAGCCGTCCAGGGGTATTGCGGAAATTAGCTTTCGACTCTATTCTAAGTTTTAAACATTGTTTATTTTATTATGTATACAATAGTTGATTAACTCTAGCGTACTGTCTAGAGAGAATTATGTCGAAGTATATATCTTTACCCGTTCGAGTAAAGGGGATCTGTAAAAGAACAACAGTAGTCAAAGTGTCTTCCCAGCGAGTGAGATGCTGGGGTCCCAAAGTGCCGGAAGGATGATCCCGTAACCGCGTGTTTTTTTATTTATACCAACTTGACTGCAATCTCACCGAGTGGTGATGATGCAGACTAAGATGGCAGCGGGCTCACCTGTTATGGGTATGGCGTTTAAATACTACACACGCACCCTTAGCCGATTTCTATGCGGCATCATAACTGAGTTGGTATGGCTTTTTCAGTAAGCTGGTGGCTAGACCATACCAGACCTGAGAAGAGTCTGTAATTTAATATTTTCAAATTGTCCGTAGCGGGGATCGAACCCGGAAGGGCACCAAGCGAGTCGCAGTTACAGGCACAAGCCACAAGGCTGACAACTCTCTACAAGAGACGCATAAACTGTTCGCTTCCCAGTTCGACAGGCTGTATTTTTAGCTAAATTTTAATAGAATCTTTAATTATCGCTAACATCAGGCACAAGGCACTTTAACTAAATAAACAGGCATACTTACCGACACAGTGAAACGCACAACATAATAACCATCTCCCTCATCAAATCATGTCTGATCTTCATTATGGAGTTTATGACAACATTTTTCGAGCAATTACGCCAACTCTTTGAGGCGGTAATGATCGTTTAATGGGCCCGCAACAATCACTGCGGGGTGCGAGGGGCGCGGGGCGCGGGGGTACGCGCGGGGGTTCGGGGAGGACTGGAACCTTTGCGCAGAAAGGATAATTCTGTGATCAAAGCCTGACAACGACAGGTGGAGTGTGGGGTGACCATACCGGACGAGGCAGGACTCATTGTGATCCCGTTCGAATTATAGTGTGAACATAAAGATGATATTTTGCTCACGTAAAACGTCAATTGCTGGACATAGCATACGTCATTATTGTATAGTTGAGCTTTGGTTACCTGTTTACATTGTATTTAGAAAAGTAAATTATTATTATTATCATTTTATTATAATTATATAGGTCACTTGTTATCTTAATACTATGTTAAGCTTAATTATATTTAATTATTTACTTTGAAACCAGTCACCAGTTAGTTAAATATGTTTAATTAACAGTTGACTATTGACTGTATCCGAAGCAGTTGACTATTGACTGTATCTTATACCCGAACAAATGTAATGCAATCACAATTCATAGCATCCTAACTAGCTATTATTGTATGAGTGGGTGTAACGTTAATGCCAATCCACTTTGGAATAAACTCTATTGTGTGGGACAGTAGTTAGGCTTATCCAAATTCTAAATTCATTGAATTATGACTAGCGGATGCCTGCAAGTTCGTCTGTGTTGAATTTCTAATTTCTTTTGAATACAAAGTGTTTTTGTCGCGTCGCGTTGTACCCTTCTGTGCCAACCGTCACGCCGCCATACTCTATGTTAATCAACCTTTTCGCAAAGATTATCGTATAACTATAACTTTTTGATATCACAAACGGTTTTGATATCGCAATAGGGCGTACATTTTTTCATCGATGTAACTCCAACGATTCCTGCAGCGCACGCCAAGACAGCTCTCAGATGCCAGATTTTTATAAGACTTTCTTGAAACATATTGTTATATTTAGCAGTAGTAGAGCTTTTTGTAACAGCCCGTTGGCGGAAGTACTATCGCTATGCTTATTTCTGCCGCTAAGCAGCAATGTTGTTATGCTGTGTTCTATTGTAGTACTGTAGAAGATAGGCGGTGTTTGATGCTGAGTCCTTGGAGAATTGAATTTAGCACATTTGAAACGTCAAGTGACTCAGTCAGATTTTCAAGAAGAAACATACCCGTTGCGTAACATTAATTAAACAATATTATTTATCTCATGGCTTGTTTCCACGCTACCATTCCCCATTTCGTAAAACAGAATATAAACCTTGATGCAAGAAATAATAATAAGCCAAGAATTAGTTATGAGCGTCGCCTTACAAAATTTAAAAAAAATGTAAGTTCTAAAAGATGGGTTTAGCTTGGCCTGTCGAAATAAAGAAGTTCTCTGATTGAAGAAACGTTTCACAGAAAATGTTAGTGGATATATTTAGTCCCGGTTTTCCTCGCAGCGCGGTGCCCCCAGCCGCCGCCCGCAGAGTCCTACATTAATGGTCGGTCCGCGTTATTAATTAACCACCGGTTGTCTGTAAACCGCTTATTTAACCCGACGTTATGTCCCCGCTGCCCCGGCGGCCGGCTCGAGAGTCATCTAAAAATGTTTGTGTATCTTTTAGAATGCATGCATTTTTTTAACTCGCACAATGGATGTGAACATAGTTTTGTTTTAATTTGTTTTTGTCGCACAAACAGTTCTCGTTTTCAGGTCCGCTAGTTCGACACGATTTAACGTAAACGTAGTGGCATTTATTTTAGTAAATTGAACGGATTCGGCGTCGATGTTTACTTTCATAACATTATAAATAACCGTTATATACCTATATCAGGTATTTAGCTGATGGTCAAAAGTAAAGGAAAAAAGTATCTTTATAAGCATGCTGTCCTTATTTTATGCCTCTGACAGTCCTTTTAACTAAAACCACCACATAGTAAGCCAGGTAACAGTTTTGCTATCACTATCAATCAATGAGTTTAAAACGAAGTGCCCAGTTAGAGCAACTCATCACCAGGCCCACTAGGCACGAGGCTCCTCCCACAATGAGAAGGGGTTAAGGCCTTAGTCCACCAAGCTGGCCCAGTGCGGATACCTTTGAGAAAATTCTGTGGAACTCTCAGGAATGCAGGTTTCCTCACGATGTTTTGTTTCACCGTCAAAGCAAGTGACAATTTTAATTACTCAAAACGCACATAACTTAAAAAAGGTAAAGGTGCGTGCTGGGATTCGAACTTGGCCTCAACTCATACCCAGGCGTTATAAGAGTTCCGGATCCAAAATTAAAGGATCCTGGTAATAGCGGTATATTATCAGGGTCCTCGTAATACTACTCGAGGGCTACACTACACCTCAAGTTGTGGCCCATGCATTTTTGAAAACTTGTATAGTTATATTCCAACTAGTCAAAATCATACGTATGCTGCAACCGTAACAATGTGTCGAGTCCCGTCGCCGAACTGCAGCATAAAGCAAAATAAATTAACCCGATTAAACTAAACAGCAACAACTTAATTGATTGTAGTGAGGCGAACTTTTCCTCCTACCCCCGGGACGAGCGCGGGCGGGCGCGCGGGGAGGGGGAAGCAATCAATGTCGGTTAATTGGCGCTTTAATGCTGCCTCATTCAACAATTACAGCGCTGTCAACTGGCGGGCTCCGAGGGACGCCGGCCTTGTCGATAGATAACATTTTAGTAGTAGCAGAGCTTTTTGTGCCAGTGCTCGTCCGGGAAAGCACTAGAGCCATGCTTATTTCTGCCGCCAAGCAGCATCATTGCAATGCTGTGTTCCAATCTTGCCGGTGGAGTTGCAGGCACGCGAGGCTGACTCTACAGCTCAGGTTGATGGTCACAGGGCGGCACGTTGCAGCACGAGACCCTCGTATTCCTACTTAGTGTTGCCTTGTATATAGGTGTCGGTTTTCCACTTACCAACAGGTGGACCGTATACTTGCTAAGTCAACTATCACTATAAATCAAAAAAACACGGGGCTCTCATACTCGAAAGCCTCGATGTCAATAGTAGTGCAGAGCGCCGAATGCGGCCTATTTGTTTACGACGGCCAGCTTCTTATCGGGATAACTGAGTCTACGACCAGCAGCACCTGTGGCAATAATTTTAACCGAGTACATTAGAGACATTGCTAAACAAGATCAGATTATGGAGACTAATTTTATTTCATAGTACATTTTCTCGAAGAGAGTTGTATGGGAAATATAATGTCTGATATTTTACATCCATGATATGACAATTATACATTAATTAAATTACTTCCATTATAGTGATTTTTGAAAACAATTCCACCCCACCAAATTTCACGAGACTTCCCCAACCGAAATAAAAATTATCACGCAAATCGGCCATTAAAAGTTGAAAAAGTTGATTTTAAAAGACACGTCAGTTAGTCGACTCAGGTCGCGTCACTAAACCAGCGGTATGTGGTGGTTTTAGATCAGGCGCCCACCTTCCCCACTTATTGGAATCAATCTGGAACGCAAACTCGTTTAATTTAACGTTCAATTCTCGATTAGCAACTCATTATTTTAACTTTGAGGGTAATGTTTAATCGTTAAATATCGCGCACATTGTTATACCGTTTATCAATTTTGAAACGTTTTATTTATTTGTATTGTAAGATGAACTACTCTAGTGACGTAAAAGGTTGAAACCCCCAGAACCTACTATCGTAGGCGTACTTACTACAAGAGATGTAACGGAAATAACGAATTTTCGTGAGATTATCTGTAATATATGAAAAACATGTATATTTTACACGATCAATGTCGTGGAGAGTGCGACCACGTCCAGTAACCTATTTTACAGTTGCTTACCGATAACGCTCCGGCATTTCTCCTTTTCTATTTCTTCATACACAATTTGTGATTAATAGAAACCAGTCAAATTGTGCGTTTAATACGAAAAGTACTGGTATGTGTTTGTTTTCTTATTTTTTTAGCACAATTTTATTGCATTTTATATTTTAGAAGTTTAATTAAGCCGTACTCATAGCGAGCAATGTATGCTTAAAGTTCAGGAAGTGAACGAAAAGGGAAACTCACAAGTATCTCGATCCCCGCTCGCGATCTGCGCGGGTCTTTAAGGCAGTTTATTTGATTACAGCTCATAATGTTTGCGGCGAGGGGTGCACGGGGTGCGCGGGCGGCGGGGGAGGGGAGCGTATAATTAAATAGTTCGGCTCTAAACCCACTCTGAATACATAAATGAGTAATCTGTTTGGATGCAGGGTTGATTTGTTAAACGATTCGTAGTTCTTTATTTGTTCAAGGCTAATGAAAATCTCTAACTATATTAATATAAAAGCTCCTATTCTGCGTGCGATGAATAAACTTATGCTCTGAGAACTTCACGCCAATGAATAAGAAAAGAGGAATCCGGAGACGGAACCGCGCAATCGATGTTGCTCAACGAGTTGTAAAGCTGAAGTGGAAACTCAAAGTCGGGTGGACGTTAGAGTCCCTAGGAGCTGGCTTATTGTCAAAGTCAAAGTCAAATATTTCCTGATTCAAATAGGCACATAGATGACACTTTTGATACGTATATTACATATAAATATGACATAGAAGTGAGTTGATGGTGATAGCTAAATTCGTCAACTTAAAACTAAAGTGTTCTAAAAAGAAACCCACAAGACTTGACTTTCTTAAGTCACTTGTCGACTTGCGCGATGTTTTATAAACTACATACAGTAGAGTCAATACAAACAGACTTGACAGATAAATAATACATATATTTTATATATGACATATAAAAATACCTTATGTATAAAGTAGGCCTTACTGAAATAAGTGAATAAAATTAATGTTGTCTGTTTGTCCATGCTAATCGCTTTAGAACTGCTGAACCACAGTGTTTGCACAGTCAAGTACCCTAAACCTTCCTGTGAAAATTAACAAGGAGTATTTTACTCTAATTTGTACTTCGCAAAAAAAGGCTAGTAAGGAAACTTATAAAGTTGGGTGTTTAGAAGTAAATGCAAGCAGTGCGGGCAGTGGCTCAGTGGAGTGGACTTGTCGGGCATACACCGACGGAAGTAGAATATATATTTACTGTAGGCTACGCTGTCACTTACCTGCCAATGTGCAAGAAGTTTCCCGGCGGGTACTGGGAGTTGTGTGAAAAGTGAGTTAGTGTTGAATAGCGCCGCGTAGTGCCGCGGTCGCCGAGTTACCGGACGCCTGGCCGGCTGATTGCTGCTGACCGGCAATCTAGGCGAACTCGCAGAGCTCTCTGCTGGTGGTTCATTTGTAGAATAAGATTAATTCATTCTTGGATACATTACTTTTAGAATGTACAGCTTTGCAAAACAGCAAAACATTGCATATTATTAAAAAGCTTGTGATTGTGCGAGCTCCACACCTAGAGTTATTTTGGAAAATTGACTAGAAAACAATTGCATCGTGACGAAAATATATAAACTGAGAATTTAGGAATATATATAGCGATAAGCCCCTATATTGTATGCGCTGTTTTATTATCTTTTTTTATATAGGTAAGTGTTTTATTGGTGTACATCAAAGTATAATATATTAATTAATTCATGCGTTCAAGAAATAATAGTATCCCTAATAATGTAGGTGTCCACTCATCGCTCCTGAACAGTCTGAGTTTTTCTCAAGGTTTAATTATCTATGTGGCAATGTTTTTTAGTAATTATAATTTGTTAACAGACCAAGCAATAATCAATCAATGACATTCATAAACTGAAAATTAGAGCTATGAGGGATCCTAACGCAACTAGCAGTGCAACATACTAGACTACATAAAATAAGCAAAACTTTTAAAGGAAATTAAATAGAATTATTACTATTATAACTATTTCAAAAAAATAAATATTTGGCTTTGACTTTAACAACCTGGTCTAAGAAGAAGTCCAAAATTAACTTAGCCTTTTTTGTTGTTTATATCTCACATTGTTTTTCAAAAGGAACCTGGCGATAGCAATAATTCTTACCTATAAGCTATTGTATCTCTAATACTATAAAATGACTTTTCTATAAGCTTAGGTACGTTTAAAATAAATATTTAACTTAATACCAGACATCGCTAAGATGTCAACCGGCAGTTTATTCTTTAAAAGAATTACTATTTTATGTAACCCCCTATATAGCAAGTTTATTTTTGATATTCGCATTGCATGTTTATTTTTTTAAATGTTATGATATTAATTAACATATTTCCTAATGACTATCTCGAAGCGATTTTACACATCGCACGAACAACCTGTAAAAAACTAGTAGTGGCATTAGCCCACAATAAAATACAATATGACACACCTATGAAAGAAAAATAATTTGATAAATGGATACAGCATCTAAGCATTTGGCGTGTACTGCCGTGCAGCGCCGCCCCGGCCCGCAAGTCGTTGCAGGAGGTAGGTGTTCAGTAACTCGATTGCGCCGAGATGACCTCTGAATGGCGCCGGAGCCGCCTCGTGGACCAACACCTCCGTAATGGACCCCTTGTCCCATTAGTTTTGCTGCTAATGATGTTCCGTTGTAATTGTGTTCCGTGCAATCTAACAAAGTTTCTACGAGAATACATTTCGGATGCGAAAATAAATACATAAGACGGCTTTATATCAACACGGCGTAGTATTTAGTTATTCATTTTTTACATCTTGTTTGTACGGCAGGGCTATTTGCACTAACTAGAATGAGGTGGAACTATATTAGTTATGGATAACTATAACACAAATGAATGAAAGATGACATTGAACATTATAATAACATGATATATTAGTTCAGTGTTCTTGGTTGGTAACTAGAGTAAAGTATAATCGCGTTTCATTCAAATTCAAAAATCCTTGTAAAACCAGAGAATTATTGTTTTATAGGATTTCAACTTCCACTCCACAGAAAAAAAGAAAAGTAAAAATAAATACACTAACACAGATAGGCTTTAGGTCCTGAAGTAGGTATGTGTTGATGATTTACGGTATGATGATTCGGCCGTGGTAAGTTACTACCCTACCGGCAAACACGTACCAGCCGGTACGGTGCGTTCCGGTACGATGTTCTTTGTATTAAATGCTGTATAAATTATTAAATAGAGTTAAGAGTAACAACTGAAAAGAGTTGTTTTGTTAGCCACCAAATCGTTATTTTTCGCACAAATTTTTGGTGCTTTTTAAGTAAAAGAAGTTTACACAATGACACAGACGCCACTAGATAATAGAAGAACTTCTGACCACCATCAAATACAGACATTCCGTGAATGTTTCGGTGTTCGGTGGAATTCGGTTTATATACCTACTGAACAAATACTGTGTAATTTTGTACTAAATACTGTTTGTATATTTCTTCTTAAAACTGAGTTATATTAACGAAAGCAGGTGATTAGAAGACAATAATGCTCTAGGACCAACTGATAAAGTAAACTGTACCTAGTTACAAAGTTGACTCCGAATTATAGGTTAAATCGTTATCAAAAATACAGAATCGCTATAATGAAGCACACACACACACACAATTAGTAAAATTAGCTGATCCAGCATCTGCTAGCACAGGCTCAAAAATGTATAAAAAATTCGGCTCGTGCAGGGAATTATGCGAAAACCACTCAACTGCGAGTGTGTCATTAACGACAGCGCAAACGCTGACAACTCGAGATATCCTGATGCCGATCTAACAGAACCTTTGTTACCGCCGGCAGATAACCATCTCCATAATCTCCGCTCTCAGCCGATATTTTGTATCATATTTTTACTATTTGTAGCCATTTATTAGGCCGGTTATTAGCTATACCCATCGCGTCAGGTGCATCAAGCGACGTATGACATGGAGGGATTCAATCTGAAGATACCTGACTTTCTCTCTTTCCGGATGAGCAGTGACACTGTGATAATTGCCCCATAGATCCAGCGGTTTGCATATAATGATTAGGTACGGATCACAATTTATGGACCGAGCGAGAATGTTATTATATTGATTTGATACAAACAGCTGGGTCCGAATAAAAAGACATAAAATACGTTTAAAAAATATAACAATTCCACTATTTAAAAAACAAACTTAAAATACTATAAGTAGGTACCTTATAGTATTTTAAAATATCAAAATAAGTGAATCGAATAAGGGATTTTTGGCGGCGGTTGACTATGACCTGAGGCGAAAAGTCCGCACTAAAGAACACGTCCTTGCACCAAGCTGGATCTTTGAGAATTTTACGACTTCAGCTTCGTAGGAGTCAGCTGCAATTCTACCAAACAGGCACCGTGTGCAGCTGCTGTCGCTTTACCCAGACGTTTCGTGTTTAATATTTGTGTTTTATGTTTTTACTCATTTTATTTTGTTATACGTTGAATACTGTATATCCTAAGCACCTAACCTGGCTTCGCCATTGCTTTCTATAAGCTATACCTAAGCGTAGTGAAACGCAAGCCGGTTGGATCCAACATTGGCCACAAATCCCAGTTTAAAAGTCCAAACAAATATCCGCTTAGTCACCCAATCCATCACGGGGATCATAATAACACGCACTCAAATTAATACCTGCCCACGCTGAAATAGATTTGAAAAAACCCGCACCAGCCTTAGCTGACCCCACGCATTGTTACAATACAAATTACAAGCAATCTTTAAGTATGACATTTATAAGTTTTAGAATAGCGTGAACCTGTCATGAATTTTGTTAAAGCTCAGAGTTCATACAGTTTTGGGTAGAGAGTAATACGGGCTTATTAGTAATGTTAATTTTTGGGATATTTCAAGTAAAAAAGTTTCGAATGGCATTTAGAGTGCTTTTAGAATCGCCACCGATATATTTACGAACAAACTGCCTTTTTTTAGAGGTATGATTAGTTTATTAGGTGCTATTACTTTTTTTAGTAAATCTTGAGTGGATACTTATTAGGCCTACTTATAATATATTTGACGAGTAACTCTGCCAGCAAATTATATTAACCTCATCATCGAACACAGGTTCATGGGCTAAAGTCTTGGGTTACAGGGACCGAGGTTTTTTAAACGCTCAAAGCAGAGGAACTCCGGGGAAGTGATACTCTTAGATTTTTCACGAGTCACATTACATCCATACTCGATCTCCAATCCAGTTATTTACATCACACAATCCCCTTCTCTTGCAGTATATTATATAGTCGTAAAATATATTTATACGAAACTAGCCCGCTTCGCCGGGCTAGATTTTGCTTTATTTTATTTAAACAATAAACTTATATCATTAAATTTTTAATTTAAGTCTCATAATATGTTAAATCATTTATTTCTCTCCGTATTAATTCTCTTCTATTCTCTTCTCGAGCGGGTAAAGATAAAAGCTGTATTTGACAGTTCAAAAATAGGAGTGCTCCGATCGTCACCAAACTTTACAGGATTACTCGCCTAGATTGAAATCGGTCCAGCCGTTTCGGAGCCTATACGGAACATACCCACACACTTTCTCTTTTATATATATACTAGCCGTTTCCCGCCCGCTTTGCTGGGCGAATTGAAAAGGGAAATAAATTACATTTTATGTTTCATTTTTATTTTATTTTTTCATATTTTTATTATTCTCCTTTTTTTTATTTTTGTATGAACATAAATAGGCCCCGCGGATAGAACTGTAAGCATCGATATTGTTTAGACTTACTCAAATTCCAAATTCCATCGATTTAGCCTGTATCTTTCATCCAGGTGATTTTTCTCACTAATATTCATTGTAACTTTCAATGTGCAATCATTATAACATTTCCGTGCCTTTCTTCCAAAACTTAATAATAAACATGAAATAATTGACATGAAGAAAAAAATTTGAAATGAGCATTGAAAGTTTAAGTTAAAGTCATTGCAAGTCTCATATGTGAAGTTGAAATCTGTCTAGGTTCAAGTGCGCCGAATTTTCTGTTAACTAAAATTTTCTCCGTGACATCAATTTTTTATAGAAAATTAATTGTGCATGTTTTTTATGCATTCTATTGGAATAAGTAACTAAATTTCTTTTCCACATCTCATGTGCTTGGAAAATGCATTCATTTTAATCTGTTACATTTCCGCGATCCCGCAATAAAAGAATTCGTCGGTTATGTAGTCTGCAAAAGTAAAATGAATGTAAAATTCTTAGTCCGTTGATTGGATAGCTACATGTAAATTTAATTTTTTGAAACCTCTCAATGACTTTTCCTCCGCTGCCAAAAAGACGATTGTTGTAAGGAAATACACGAATATCCCTACATACACGAAGATCCCCACCAAATTTGGAGTCTGTAGAAGTTACAGGTTAGAAATAAAATTTTTAGATTTTAACACCCACCCCCGCAATTCCTATCGGAAGTAGACTTTATTGAAATCCATTTTGAGATGTTCTTTATGTGAATAATAAAAGATTCCTACCATATTTAGAATTTTTAGAAGCTATATTTCGAAATTGAAATTTTTTATTGTTAACACCCAACCTTATTGGAGGTGATTCATTGTAAAATCCGCTCGAAGATCATTTTTATATTACATATAGAACACTCTCACTAAATTTGGAGTCTATAGGAGCTATCGCTTGGAAATTGAAAATTTTCATTGTTAACGCCCCCGCAATCTTCTTTGGGGTGGGATATCGTAAAATTTGTTCATAAATCATTTTTAAATCACTTATAGAAAATTCCTACAAAATTTGGAGCTTGTAGGAGCTTTAGCTGGAAAATTAAAAATATTAATTGTTAATACCCACCCCCGCAACCCCCTGTGGGGTGAGCTATCGTAAAATTCGTTCATAGCCTATTTCTACACCTCTTACAGAAGATTCCTACCAAATTTGAAGTCTATAGAAGCTATAGTTTAAAAACGGGAATTGTTCATTGTTAACGCCCCCGCAATCCCCTTTGGGGAATGATTTCTTAAAATCTATTCATAGCTGACCTCTACATAGCAAAAGTAATATTCCTACCAAGTTTCACGTTTCTAAGTCTTATGGTTCCCGAGATTTCGTGGTGAGTGACTATATAGATGGGAATTCTTCGATTATCATCGAAATTTTTAACTTTTTATCGGGCTTTTTTAAAATTTTCTTACATACAAAACTTTCTCCTGACAATTCTGAAGATAAAAAAAAGCCCAATTGGTCCAGCCGTTCTCCACTACCGTGAGTAGATTCTTAGCTGAATGTAAAAAACCATAATCCGTTTAATACACTCTGTTGAAATCCATGAAAACAAAAGAATCAAGAGAAAATGCTTATCTTTTGTTTTTTTTTAGCGGGATAAATGTTCATAAAAGTAAAACAGCAATAAAAAAATGAAGGAATGTTGGAATTCAAAAAATAGATAGCCATAAACCATCTAGGAAAAATTTCGCATCGAATGGTGGTAGTTTCATGTCGATACGATCAGTGGTTTAGGCGTGATTGAGCCTCAAACGAAGACCATTTTCATTATATATATACATAGATATATATATAGATATATTATCATTATGAATTCGTCAAATTTATATTATTTTTTAAATTTTTTGGTTTTGGTTTTATTTTAATTTTTCATTGTAATTTTGATTTCATTATCCATTTGAATTTTAATTTTATGTCTTTTAAAAATTTTGTTTCTATTCCTATGGGTTAAGCGTAAAATAAATGAGTTTTTTTTAATACCATAAGACTATAACAAATTAGAAACTCTACTGCAATATTTAAATATTTATCTAATACTCGTATAACAAATATTTTTCTACGTAATCCTTTCTATATGACAACAAAGACCGACCGTCTACAGATGATTATAGAAATACAACAAGCTTTTGATAAACTACTACGCCTATACAATATTAATATCATTGTTCATTGTAATTGGAGCGAGTGAATGAGTTAACAGCAGCCTGTAATCCCTTGTTCCAAACTTCTATTCTATTGAATGCGCACTTGAATTTTACGAACATTTTTTTTGGCAGATATTACAATAATGTTGGTAAACTCATATCCAACTGCAGATCACGAGGTCCTAGGTTCGATTCCGGCGAGGGTTTTTATATCAATGATATCTTAATACCAGCCTGGACCATGACCTTGGGCTGACATGTTAGGAGTAAGGCAGTGAAATTAACTTTCAATCGTCTTTGACAGTTTTGGTAAGAAGACAGAAATAAGTTTTTTTTATTTCAATACAAGTTAGCCCCTAACGATCCAGTCTAAGATGGCGAAGGGTGTATCTGTCACGGGTTATATATAATATATACAATCCGATTAGCTGCAAAGTAACGCCGTCCAGCGAGCCTGATGACCCACGACGCCGTGAGCCGCTGGGAGCTCTGCGCGCCGGTACCTGCTGGGGACATTCTTGGTATTAAAACCACTTCAAAAAACAGTGAGGTCCTTACTATATTACAAGTTTTAGAATATGGACTGGCCTATCCGTGTTGAATACAAGTCCCAAATAATAAAAGATATAGAAAAAAAGTTATAGGATAGGTTCTTGTAATATAAATATTATATATTATGCCACATAAAGAATAAAAAATCACACAAATTGACTTAAGTACATACCCTCCGTCCTTTAAAAAAAAGTTCCTCACGGGATTTGTAGAAAACAGTAATGAACGCAGACGAAGGACACGGCCAACAGTGGCGTTTAATATAAGTCTAGACAACCCCGGTGTCGCCACGACTGTAACGTACCGAGCATTGGGTATTCTTCAAACGCAATAATTCCCGCGCCTGAAGATCAATCGCATCCTTTGATGGCGGCAGCCTCCCCGACGCGCTCGCTAGCCCGCGGCGCATAAAACAGCGAATCAGCTACAAATAACAAAGCGAATTTCTTAATCACCAGTCCAGAACAGCATCTCCGGTAACTATCCCCCTCTCCCACCCTCGTATTGCTGCGTCCCGCTCGCTCTAATTTTATTAAGCATCCATTTTTGTAAGCGCTCGGAGCCCGATCCAATTTCAAACTCATTTGTTAGAGCGTAAAACAATTATTAAAAAACGCCAGTGATTCGGCGAGCAATTTTTGTCGTTTTACATCACTTAGCGTGGCTCGCAACACTGCGGAGGTGAAAAACCAATTTGCTTACTAAATGTAGATACGTACTATACTGTAAACTCAAAATTTGTATCCCACTGGTGGGAGTAGCCTTTTGATTCACATTAACCAAGACGAGTATCGAGATCAAGCTAGCGATAAAATGCAATTAAAATTCTGTTTAAATAATTCCACCGGCAACGCAGCGAGGTTTATTATTTAAGAGTAGTAAGTAACTATTAACTTATTGAGATGGCCCAGATTAACAATCTATTCCAGAAATATTATTTATTTTCTATGCAGATATTCATACATCAGTCACACCACTAATATGGACTTTGGGAACACACACCGCCGCTTCAATATGTTTTGGTGGGCAACATAAACTGAATACAAAATTAGTGTAAAATATTACAAAACAAACGCCTATACTAAATCTATACTGCCTATACAAAATTTCTTTTGATTGAACATATAAATAAACTAGATATTTCCAAAATTAACTTCACTAGAACTGCATTACCCGCAGCCAGTAACCCCAAACATCACTAACAATCAGATTACGGTTCAAGTCCTCACTCGTCGGCTCTAAACAGTCAAACAGTCTATTAAAACGTTATCGCAGAATCGCCACATTCCGCGCAATTTGTCGCAACCGTGGACACTTACACTTTGTAGAAGGGACAAATAGTAAAACAATCGCAGGAAGCTGCTGGATGCTCATAGTTTGCAGCCATAATTGAATGATGAATATAATTAAGATTGACTGTGACAATGTGAAGATCACGATACTTTATGAATGGCTGACGTTCCGCTTTTGGTCGCAATTTGAAAGAGAGTAGGTACCATTACATCAGCCAACGACAACAATGTAATTAAAAAAGCACGTGTCCTTTCAAACTTTCATTGCTTGTACTGTGTTTTTAGTTTACAAGTAATTTTTAATCTTTTTAATAAACTACGCATAGTTTGTAACTTGGTCCACGTTTGTGTAATTGTAATAATTACGTAGAAACCGTTTGTTTTCCGTTCCATAAAGATTATTTTTACATAAAACGATTCCCGGTTACTACTACGCGTCATAAACTGTAGAATTAATAAACTGACCTAACCAGCACGATCTTTGCCATACACAACTGTCAACTAGATTTTTAAACTTGGTTATAAGATGTCCTAATTGAAGCATGGCAACAAAACTTTTGTTTATCAATAGCTAACCAGACTGCTCTGCTTCAATTAAGTCTCTCCGGCAGACGCGAACCCTTCGCGAGGGTCGTGTAATCGGCGCAGATAGCATCTCTTGTCGCGTAATGAAATAAAATGCATTAGCAACGAACAAGCCGGCGCCCCTCAAATAGCAATTTTAATAACTTTGTGTTGATAAAAAAACTCTAAATTGCTTGCTTGGATTTGTAACCGTTTCTTTTGTTTGACCTTGATCATAATCTCCTCGGACCGTGTAATGGTGAGCAATGATTGAGAATACAAACTTAAATATTAAAAATAAACCGATATTAATACAAATTCAAAGATAAAACAGGAGGGTAATAAGATATTGAGCTTTTTAAAAATGACTAACCTTCCATTTTGCCATGATTTAAGAGTCAAACTTGTACTAGGAGTGGAGAAGAGAATACAATAAATCAAAGGATGTCAATTAAATCACCGACATCTCAGATTACAGTCCTCCAATTAGCCCTACCTGGGCTAAATTTTCCTGTTTTGTTGCAAATTAACCTCTCATGTTCTATGAAGCAATATTATGTCAAATTTAATCACGAGTACATTTTAACAACTATATTATTGTTACACAAAAAAGATAATCATTAAAATTGAGACTGGCTTACTTAGTTAACTTTTTAAGTAAACTTATTTTTTGTAAAGATAAATAATACATAGCCCACCACCATTTCCCTGGGTTATGCTTCAAAATACTTGTTGTATTCCCTGACTCTATCATCCGAGTAACAAACACGTAATTATTTCCCAAACTCACGCACCATATCATTCACGACGAGGTATGAACTGCGCCCGGAACCCTCACCAGTCATTTGTGATTGGACAGAGATTCGGTTACAATAACTGAATCGAAATCCGCCACCCGCTGATGTCGGCGACAAGCTCGACTTGACCGCACTGGCTTCGGGTTCCGTGCGTTTTAGTTCGCATTACATCGCAAACGCATAAAACGAAACACAAAGCTGATTTCATCGAACGGATAGACCGAATTAAACATAATTTGCGATTCTACTATATACAGAATCTCTCCGTCGAACAAAGATTCAATGTTTAGTTGTAATAGCAATAAATAAATGGAGTCGTGGTGCCTCTACGCTATGTTTGATGATCTCTTCAGTCCTTTAGGATTAGTAGTTTTTTCTCAGTTTGTAATATAACAAATCAATCGTAAGTGTGACCATTACTGCCTCTTGTCTAATTCTTACCTTGACTTTAAGCTTCATGAATGAAAAAAAAATATATATATATATGATTATGTTACCATGCTCGTTGCTGAAATGATGCTGTTTTGAAGAGGGTCAAAAATCGTCACATACATACATCTTACTTGAACATTTAATTTAAAGTATCAGTTTTAAACTACCCAAGGAACTCCCATGATACAAAAGAACCACTTTCAATAGTATAGCGGTGCCCCGCGGCGTCACTCGCTTGCTAATCACATGTTACAGTGACGGGTTTGATATCACAATTAGATATGCGGATTTTTATTGTGTATTATTACGGTTATTTAGATATCAACGTTATTATTATTCCAATGTAGAGTAGTATAGTCTGTTGGATAAAAGAAGAAGTAACCACGCCTGTCGAAAATTTACACTGTAAATTAAACTCCATTTACCAACTTTTACAAATCATTCAGCAGAATCCAAGATTAAAGAACATTATGCGAATTTTACGCATAAAAACCGAGGCCAAGAATTAGACAGAGAAAAGAGAGTTCTGAAGTGTCATTTCTTACAGTTATCAATGTAAATACCCCTACATACAGTTTATTTACTTTAAATTATTATATTATTAGTACGGGTAACATAAGGTCGAATATCAAAAGTGTAAAATGCATCATACTGAGCAACTTGCACTTTGCCGCTATGTAACTTTCAAATGCAAACGCCGCGTTGAAATCGGTTCAGTAGTTTGATATGCAATGACCATGCTAAGTATACTCCTCGAAAAGCAGGAGAATCTGTGCGGTTCAATGAATAATCTCTTCAATTCATTGTAAAGTCAACATCTGCCGAGGATGCTCCGGTATAAAAAGTGCGTGTGTTTTAAGAAATTATAACTTGCACAGTACAGATTCTCCTGCTTTTCGCGGAGTATAGCAAATAAAGCTTCATGTTCATCATGTTATATCACAGAATTACGCAAATTAGCGCCAGCTTCTATCCGATATCATAGTTTGAACTCATAATGGTGGCCTTATTCGCGCACTTTTATCCCAAACCTATAAGCATTCTGTGTCTATTCCGGTATATGGAAAAAGTAGCATGGCATTATAATTAAGACGATCAGACGTTTTAAGTGTCTGTGAATTCCCCAGCAGAGGGAAGGTTCTACAGGTATTAATTACTACGAATAGTGCCAGCTCCGAAATCATGTAGGTACAGGACAGTTGCATATTTTTGGCGAGCTTCAGTGTTGCGTACGGGTGATGAATCATTATAAAATTGCGGCCCTTTATAACTTTTATTATTGTGAAGCAAGCACAAATCGAATGAGGACAACTTAAATATGCTCGCATTGGAAGACAAGGGACTGACATCTCATCAGCTAAATTTTGGAGTCAAATTTCTCCCTCTATCTACTATTATAAAATGCCCTGGGAGAAAAACAACCACTTATCTCATTTTAACAACATTAGCGACACAAAATGTCTCCATTAAACATAAATGAGGCATCGCCGCGTCGGCCGGGACCCTCGCGCCAATTAAAAATAGAAAAATTACATTTTATTTGGAGGCGCCATATTGAGTGCCGCCTCGAACAAATGTCAAGCTTTTTATACGCCCGCCAACTTAGCAGGCAGCTTTACAAAGAACACTCAACCTTATCGCCTCGACTTAGAAGTTTAAAAAGTGCAAAGTTATTGTGGTAGTAATGTGAATGTAATTCTTTTTGTTGATTTTGTGTTTTATTGTGTTACAACGTTTATCAATTGCTAACGAGTCAGCGGGGAGCGTGCGACAGAGACAGATGCTGCGCAAATGAGATGTACATTTGTTGTGATGCGGTTTGGTTTATTATGTTAACGCTAGTTCGAGCTACGAAGCGAAATGGTAGGTGACAAAAAATAATCAGACTCAGAATAAGGACTACGTCAACCATAAACATGCCGGGTTGGAAATTATTGCTCTAACCAGGTTGCTTCTTAAATAGTTTTAAATGACAAGTGAGATAGTGATAACAATAAAAAACTGGCTAAGTTTGTTGTAAGCTTCTTCTTATACCAAGGCGCGTTTGGAATACTCGTAACTTTAGTTTTAAGTTGACGAATTTAGCTATCGCCATCAAGTCATTTCCATGCGTATTTCAATAAAGAAATATTTGACTGTGACTTTAATTTGTTGGCTCATCTTCGCTAGCTCATATGCTGAATAGTTTCTCGTTGCGAGTCGTGCACTCATGGTGAAACGGTCGTTGTTTCTGGAAGGTAAGCATGGCGTTAGTTGTTCTAGATCGCGCCGGCTGTCGAGAGATTAAACTATTAACGTTTTTTATCATTTTCCTATCATTATCCATTTGCAGTACCACATTTTAAAGCCATGAGATGTACGCAGTACATTTGTACTCTACTACAACTGGGTACAAGCCAGTTGTAGTAGAGCTTTATGTGACAGAGCGGCATTTCGTAGGAAGTTCTCCTTCTTCCTGTAAAGTGTTTCTCTGTTTACAGGCGATGGTTCCCATTGCTTGGGGTCCTGGTCCAATATTACTTTAAAAAATAGAAACATTGAATAAAGAAAGACGCATCTTAGAGATTCTGGTGATCCTGTCATCATTCTCTACCTTATGAGTTTTATGGAAATTAGAGTACGTTATAATTCAATCCAATTGTTGTATGTTGTATGTTGTATGATTATTGAATGAGTTTTTTTTATAACTATTATGACTGGCACCACGTATAACATACCATTCGTATTTGCCATCAAGCTAACTTTTTTGTTGAAGATACCAACACCTTGTAACATCACATCAACCCAATACCGGCCCACTACAGGATACGAGTCTCCTCCGACCCTGAGGAGGGTTTAAGGCCGTAGTCCACCACGTAGGCCCAGTGCGGATTGGTGGACTTCACACGCCTTTGAAAATGTTATGGAGATCACTCAGGCATGCAGGTTTCCTCACGATGTTTTTTAATGATGTAATTCCTTAAAACGAACATAACTTAGAAAAGTTAAAGGTGCGTGCTGGGATTCCAGCTCGGCCCCACGAAAGTGAAGTCGAAGTCCGTAAGTTAATAGGTAGGAAAACCTTAATTTTGAAGATATTTGAATAAAGAAAAAATGTCACCACAGCCATTGTGGTGCGGTTACAGTAACTCCATTGTTTGAACAAAAGCGTAAAAATTGCGCACGTTCTTGGAAAGTATTAGATTACCAGCTTACAGTCGGCGCTCCCGCAGACGCGGCGGCGGCACAAAGACCGAGCTACAATGGTCAAGGCGCTGCATTGCCGCTGCGTAGCTTTGCGCAACGCAATCTGCGGCCGCGATCGCGGTTGCCGGGCCGCCCTGTCATTATGTAGCACAATTGGGATTTGACAATCGTGATTGCAAGTATTGGGTTTCGATGACTTACGCATATGTTTTACGCCGAGCGCTGTGGCGAATGAATGGGAGATTCAGGGTTTGATTCCTGATGAGAGTAAAAAACGTTAAAACAGTGTTAATCTACTTGTGTGTAATTCACTCACTTATTATACTAAACGTTTGAACTTAACCTAAACTTTTGAACTTAAGTATTTAAATATTGTATGTCTATTAAAATATACAACAATTTGCCTGATCAATTGAAGGATACCTTTTAATGCGTTCAAGAGAAAACTGCATATAGTTAGTAAGTGTTTTTACTCTGTAAGTGATTTTTTTATAGACTTTATATAATTTATTGAATGAAATTTTATATCTACTAATCAATATTTTATAAATTTTATGTCAAATAGTAACATCAGTTACTAAACTAAAATTTACTGACATATTAATACCGAATATATTTCATTAAATTTAGATTTTATATATTTTTTATTATTTGTGTTGAATTTTTTACTAATTAATTTATTTAATAATGAACTTGTTAAGTATTAATAAATAATTAAGGTGTTATTATAATTTGCATGCCATAGAATGGCAGATTGTAGAACGGAACTTGTTTCATTATAAGATCAAATTTGTTAATCTGCAATCACGCAAAAATAAAGATTTGATTTTACATTTAAACAGCTATAAAAAACTAAACGTTAGCCTGCTATGCAGCTCCAGTAGTGTTTGGACGCCGAATGTTAACTCTTCATGCTACGAGTACCTACGTGTGTGTTTATATCCTTTTCCTAGCGCAAGTTTGGGCAAGGTTGTGTCGTGTCTTAACTCTTCATTCTTTTTATCACGGTTCTGCTCTCTTAATTTGTGTCAATTGAGGGTTTTTATTCCAGTTGGATCAGTTCTCGCAACGGCCCTAACGAATAAATAAAAAAAGTGTTACAATTTATAATTTTAGAGATTTACTACACTACTGCTTTGAGATCTGAAGTATTGTGATAAATAAACACAACAAGATTCTCGGGCCAAATTCAATGAAAGCTCTCCAAACGTATTAGATGATTTGAAATACAAACAGGGCCACAAAGCACGCACAATATGCTTCTTAAAGCGCCTAATCCTCGCAGTGGTCATTTGGGTGCGGGCGCGGCATTGTGCCCGCGCTGCCGCTGGGTAAGCTGAGGCCGCCATTGTTGCTCGCCGCTCAACTTTGTATAAACCGCAGAAAAAATACCATTAAACTTCGTCCATTCAAATTTGGAAACTGCAGAAAACGCCCGTGGAAAAAAGTTCGGGGAATTTTTGCGGCGAGATTGGTTTGTTGGTTGTTGTTCGAAAAAGGATTTATTCCGCGTTATTGGACACAAAGAGGTTTGTTTGAAGGCGCTCGGCGGGAGCGTTGAACGAATTAGATGATTGCTTATTATGTTTAGCGATACTTGTTTCATTTCACTTTTGCGTGCAAATTTATGTTCATTATACTCTTTTCAGAAGGTCAGGGCCAGGGTCAGGGTTTTAGGCCTTGGGTGTTTCGAAGCACTACCCAATGGACTAGTAGGTTCCTACTTGATACCTGATCGGTTTGTCCTGAACACAAACTGAAACCTATTTGATACTGACGGCCGATTGGCGCAGTTTGCAGCGACCCTGCTTTCTGAGCCTAAGACCGTGGGTTCGATTTCCACTACTAGAAAATGTTTGTGTGATGAGCATGAATGTTTTTCAGAGTCTGGGTGTTTAAATATATGTATATTTTAAGTATTTATTTATATAATTCATAAAAGTATGCCTCAGTCATCTTAGTACCTACCCAAAACACAAGCTACGCTTACTTTGTTGCTAGATTTAGATTATGCATGTTATAAGTTTAGTTCGTATAGCCACTTCAATTCCGCGTCCACACCCGTGCGGGTTGGCTGCGGGTGGCGGGAGCCGCAGCGGCACAATAACATTATGATAAGTGCACGTCCGGTTGGTGTCGATGGCCAATCACTCGTCGGCGGGGAATCGTCGCCGATACCTCCGCTCGCGACCATGCTCCCAGGCGCCTGCTGTAGGGCTGTGCGAGACGAACGATATCGATACCGACTCACTCAGTTCACTTTATAATACTCCACTTTGACTAGGACGTCAATTTCACTTAGTTAGAGGGGCGTAACTTTTCTAAGTTAAGTGCGTTTTTAGCAATTAAAATACAGCTTGCCTCAACGGCGAAGGAAAACGTCGTGAAGAACATGCATGCCTGACAGTTCTCCATAATGTTCTCAAAGGTGTGTTGAGTCCACCAATCCACACTGGTTCAGCGTGATGGACTAAGCCTTGACCTCTTCTCATTGTGGGAGGAGACCCGTGCCCTGTAGTGGGCCGGTAATGGGTTGATATGATGATAACTGCAGGAGGACCCATATTCCACTAACCTTTAATCAAGTTGGCGGTTTTACACGGTCACAATTTACATGTAAGAAAGCCACTACGTAGGCATCGAGTGCGCCTTATTGTTAAATATAGCCCATTTTTAGATTTCTATAAAAATAACCCCGACGACGGGGGTTTTAGCTTTTGATCTTTACACGCCATGAAGTCATATACTTATTCGATCGCAAGACTTGCCAGTTACACTCAATTATTGTGTAGTTTACAAACTACTATCTTGAACTCACGAGAATACACAGTTATCGTTGAGAAACGTGAGTACATATAGCTTGTTTCTCATAAAGCAATGTGTTACATATTATTATTTTAACGATTACCCAATGTCCTTCGTCGATATCGACACAGTGTCCCTTTGTTTGCCGAGCGTCACTAGAGGGCGGGCCGAGAGCGCGAAATTGCAGGAAAACTTTCGTAAGGGGAAATGAAATGGGATTGATAAAAATTGGAACCAAGCCGCCCGCACGGGGCCGGACTCGCGCGCTGCCTGGACACACGCCACACTGCGCAGCGACATCAGATTTAAGAAAACCAAAAAACAATTTATAAAAACTTAATAAATACGAAAGGGGTTCAGCAAGCAATCGATGTAGTTTTATAATTTAATTCTCATAACTGTTCTGTCATTTTACTTTACTATTATTTCCACTTACAGAAATAACTACACCGCTCTCTTTTTTTTTTATATAACTTCAGATTGAGATTTATTTAACTGTGAGAAAGTATTAATATATAAAACACCCTCCAACTACGCGCGCCAAGTAACACCTCCATCTTTACCCAGATTTTATTCCAACGTACAGGTGACAGCTTCTTGAGATGTTGCTCGAAGCTTTTCTTTCTTTTTTCCGTAATGAGATTAAGATAATATGTATCATGTCTCTGGTGTGTCTGTTGGTCTGCTATCTATCATCGTTATCACTTGAACGGATTGACGTCCGACATCTCCGAGTCTGGACATAGGTCTTTGGTAGGGAGTTCACAAATCAACGGTTCTGGGCCGCTTGCATTCTATCAATCATTCTTAAGTCAAATCACTGGTCAATCAGTTTGAGCACTTTGGCAATATATTGACACACGGATAAACTTACAAAATCCTATTTTTCGACAATCGCGAAGCACATTACAAAAGAATAACAATAAAAATGTGTTAAAGTGCGGTCCTGAGTTTTCCGAGGGCACGAAATTCACTTAGCGTCGTTTGTCGAAGCTTTTCGCCTCTTGAAACTTTTCAATAGCCGGGAATCGAATTCAGTCCCCCCTTCTCCCCGGCCGCCCGACACCTGGCGAGCATGTAACGCGCGGAACGTTAGTGTATATTGCCAATATGGACGTCTTGAGATTACAATTTAAAGCTTGGCGCTGGGAAGTTTCAAATTATACGTGAGAATACGCAGTTTTTAAACTAAGTAGGGTAGGTTACCCACTTTCTATAGCTTAATATTTCATTTTTTTAATTTTTCTTGAAAGTTCATTTGTTTCTAGCTTTATTATCCTCAGTCTTCAATACTACCCTCGTTTGTCTCTTAGGAATACTATTCATAATAAAAGTACAAATAAACTTATAGTGCAGTTTCTTAGGTTACATAAAATTCGTAATTCATTCAAGGGAAATGCAATATTGTTTTATAACAAATTACCAGATGTAACTTAAGGAGTTAAAAGTAGGTATATATATAATATTATGATATTAAGAATTACATAAACGATAGGAAAGCTTAAGCTCTAACTTCAGAGCTAAATAAATAAAATTCAAATTAATTAAACAAAAAAACTGGCTAAGTTTGATGAGGGCTCTTCTTAGACCTACATTAATGGTAGCATATGTGTATTAACGGTTCATAAGTGCGGATGTTTTCATTCATTTAGACATCTGAATGAATTTAAAAAAAATGAATCCTTTATTGGCATTTTTTTTCATTTAATTTTTTTTCATTTCATTATTAGCATAGGTAGCCGCGGGTAGGTTTTGAGTTTCAGGTTTGATCTCGCATTGCTTTAACAGTATAGCACAGCAAATTGTCAAGTAAGTTAAAGCTCGTTTATATTGCAAGACCTTCCGCCACCCATCGGCCGTTCGTCCCCGACCTCAAGCCGTCCGCGTAGCGCGCAGTGCGACGCCGCCGCCGCTGATCCGCCGCCACAAAAAGGTGTTAATGCGCGCAGGGGCGAATCACACGCTCCGACTACTGAGGTACAGGGCGTTTGAATAATGCTACTTGTTCAAACGTCCTGTAGACCAATGTGTTTACTTTTTATTTTGAAGTGAAACTGCTTTAGAATCGTTGTGATTTGAAACTCGATGAAACGAAATTTCGTTACGATAACATTGTATATCAGTCTGGAGCTATGAAATTGCGCTTGTGGAAACGCTTTCGATTGTGAACACTAGTTGGTGATCATAATTGTTAAAGCCAGCCGACCTAGATTGGAGCAGCGTGGAAGGTGAAGTATGAAGTACCATCAGGAGATGAAGATTCTACAACTCTTAATAAATAATTGTAAAAACAATTAATAAATTTATCGTCAACTTCTCTGTTCTTCATGAACTTTGTTTAAGTTACGCCTGCTTCTATCCAAGCTCTATGCATATCAAAATTGAATTAAAATATGATACTATTTATGTATGTAACTCAAAATACACTATCATATAATAACTCCATAGCCCATTATCAATAACGTAATCAAGCTCCAAAACTCCAAGGGATCAGGTTGCATGATTAAAAAAAAATACAAAGATTTCTGTAGTTATTATTAAAAAAAAAAAAAAAAAATTTAAAACTTCCATTTCTGTAGTAACTTTAAGGAAATTTCAATAGTATATTATTATGGTTCCTTGGGATCTTAAAACCACCCTGTATATAAAAATACGTTCCATATTCTCCACGCGCATCAAAGCGTGAAATGTCCCACTCATAATCTATTACCATTATTGCAAAAACCATTACAGCACACCACCACGCAGGAGCCGGCATATTGTTCCCTATATTAATACTGCATAAGGGTTAAAATCGTTTCCAAGGAATCCCGGGTTCCACAAAGGCATGTGATGATGTGTTCATCAGCCTCAGTGTCATAAGCGGTTGGGAGAGGGCGCGGCGGGGGTCGGGAGATTACGGCGTATTACGAGTGAGCTGCTTATAATTACTTTTAATGGTCATTGTTGGGTAATCCGACTAGCGGTTGCCCGCGACTACGTCTGCGTATTATTTCTGATATTAATTTTTTTAATAGTAATAATTCACAGGCCAAGCATCTGGCCCACCTGATAGTACGGGTAAAGCCATCGCCTAGAACAGAGTAACACTTCGCAGGGCGTGCAAGGAACTCATCCTGCATCATGCGAACTGGGTCCATCAACCTGAGGCATAAGTGTTAAGCCGCATGTGCCTGGAATTATACCGGCGAACACGCCCTTCACACCGGAACACAGCATTGCAACAATGCTGCTTAGCGGCAGAAATAATCATGGTTGGTCCGGGTAGTACTTACCCGGACGAGCTCTGTCACAAAAAGCTCTAGTAGGTACTCTAACAAATTACTATTATTCGGATACAAATTCTCTATTCTATACATGCCCTCCCGCTAAAATCTCTAAATTTAATCTCAAGAGCTACGTACTGTTTCAAATTTGAAAAAAAAATTTACGCACACGCTTACGGATCATAGCAGAAAAATTTGGTAAAAGCGGGAAAAAAATATTCCTTTTGACAGCTTCCGATGCGTGTGATGCGTAAACTTTAAGGTTAGGTACTAAGGAAACGTTCCTCTTTAAAAGTTTAAAAAGAAACCATAATAACTTTCAAGGTACCTAGTACGCAGACGAAGTCCCGGGGGACCACAAGTACACAAATATACCTGATTGGATACTTACAAACGTTGTTGGACGCAATGCTAAGTTACCTACTTAAATAAAATATTATGTCCCTTCAGGCTTCACAGAAGTCAATTACACTTCAAATCCAGTCCATTAGCCCGAGTGCACCAAGCGTAGTCTAGAATGTATAAACATTTCCTTCGCCGACATCCACGTAAAAAGTAAATTAGGTTTTCGCATCCGGTTCAAATTAAAAGCCGATGAGTCGAGGCATTGCATTTGAGGAAGTAATAAAGAAAATGCATTCAGCATCCTATGCTAGCCTCCTGGCGTAATTCAAAAGATTGCGCGACAAATAACGTGTCTTGTTTATGCTATAAAGTTTAAATTATATTTGCTGGTTTCCCTTGGGAACCGTTTGTTTTCCAGGTATCAGTAAAAGTAGCTTATGTTACTCTCGTTCCTTTAATCTAATTGTATGCCCTCCCCACTCCCCACCAATACATATATACATGATAAACGTATATAGTCAAACTCCTGAAGTTCTACGACCAAATCGGTGATTCCCGTAACCTAAACTACTTTTTGCACAGTTTCCTGCTGGTCGAGCATACAGACAATACCAACTAACATATTTCTTAGAACTCAACTTTTAGATATAACTAATGTATGAAAGGAAACCGACATAGTTTACGAGATTCCAAGTCACGCAAAATATTATCAGAATTGGGGTTTCTGTCCAAAAATTCTCATTACCTCTATGTGATGAATTACAACCCGCAGAGTAACAGAAGCCACCAATCCTAGTTTTCATTACTATGCGATCATAATAATGATCGTAATAATATGAGAGACCCCGAAAGAACGGCCGAAGCCTTGCCTTACCGGCTATTACCGCTTGAGCAGAAATCTGTGTATTGTATATTGTGTATTGTGAAATACCATAACAGATTACCTGGTGCATCATATTGCCGCTGCCGCCTCCGCTGCCGCTCGTGCCCCCGCGCAGCAGCACAATAAGCGAGTGCCGTTAATCGCGTTAAGTTTTCCATTTCCCGTCTGCGTTGTCTCTCAATTTCATTTCGTGCGCAATTAGAATAACTCACTCTACTTTTATTGGCGTGTTATTGTTCACAATCGCTGTGTTCGAGCAATTGTTTTCATTGAATACTTTTAATTGGTAGGCAGGTACTTCAACGTAAACATGCAATAATACAAAAGTTTTGTTTCAAGGGACTTCATATTTAGCCGCCGAGACGTTACTGAAGTTACTAATAAAGAACACTTTCTTTGGGAACTTCACTAATTCATTTGTCAGTTTTAGTTTAAATTCATAGTACCTACCATTTATTCTTATATATAATAGTTTCGAAGTTCGAATAGAAAGTTGAATACCTACTGAATTAATGAATTTTATCTATAATGAAAATTAAGCCTTATTTGCTATACTTACCTACTCCACTAATACAGGAGAATCTGTATGGTGTAATTTATAATTTCTTCAAACCTACTACAAACAGATTTTTGCAGATTTCGCAGAGCATCCTCAGGAGATGTTGAACTTTGCCCGGAGGAATATATTATGAAATTCCGCAAAGTAACGCCTGCTTCTATACAATATGTGAATTTAACTTCTAATTGATTCAATAATCCTACATAATATTATAAATGCGAAAGCTTGTATGTTTGTTTGTTTTTCACGCCAGGTTATCTACTTGACTTTTGACATAGAGTCAGTTGAAATGACGTGGAGTAACACAGAGTAAGAATGTTGTGTGTTTCCGTAATACAACATTATTTACACAAGCACCTTTAAAAAGTACACAGTTCTGTATTCATAGTCGGGTTTCTATTCCCCAGGGACAAGTTTTACAAATTACCACGCAAGCGTAAAACATAATAACGTAAAAAAAATATAGTAATATTTAGTACAATATAATAAGCAAAGTATCAATTTTATTTATTCCTTTAATCTTATTTATAAATAGGAAGTCATCAGTTATTGCTATTTTCTCGATGGATTGACCAGCACATTTTGCCGTTGGCACTGTTCCAAAAGTAAAGAACTTAAAAATATAATATATTCTGCATGTCATAAAATATATTTTGGTCCCACTACCAGTTATACCTTGACAAGTGGTAAGCAGTAAGTTATAAGTTTTACTAAAACATTATTCGAAAAATCGTACCACAGCCAGGGATTAGAATCCAGACCCTCAAACTTGCGACGGCAGACGGTTGTGCCGGAGGCGGCCATGATCATACAAAGGAGAGTGAAGTACCCAGTTATCAATCCGCTTTTTAAACGTAATTTGAAACGGGAAGGTCGTTAAGTAGCTTATTATTTTTTTACATTAAGCAGAATCAATTGTGCCGCCTGAACGTCCTTGTTACAAATATATCAGTTTCGTACTCACGCGTGCAAAAATCCCTTTACAAATCTCTAAACATTGCCAGCCAACTAATTTTGGTTCAAACCAACGCAGTGCTATACCAAATTAAGCTTTATTCTCATTGTTGTAAGAGAAGTGATAAGTTGGCTTGAGCGTAAATAAACTTTGCTAATCCGCGACAAATACACAATTGTGCAAAACCGCCAAAGAGAAATACAATTTTCTTTTTTCTTTCCATTGTATAGTCCGTAGTTCTTAATACCTGTGTATTACATAAAATTTTCACTTAACAGTTGTGTCATGAGCTACATGGATAAAGTTGTTTATTATCATTATTAGGTGTTAGATTTGACACAAAACTATTTTTTGCGAGTTTGCGCAAAATGTTAAGAGGAATTACATTGTGATGTGTTGTTTGGAAACATTCGAGGTTTAGCAATAATCTGGAGATTACCGCGGTTTGTGACAGGAATACGCCGCCTCCAGTACCTACATACTTACTCAACTATGAAGAGTTTCTTAAAGAAATCTTCCTTTAGGTATAAAATGCTTCATAGAATGAACTTCACTGATTTGTATGCCAGTTTAGTTAATTTTTCGTAGGTACTTATAATTCGATAAGGAAGCGGTGATAGCGCAATGAGTTGGGGGGGGGTTCACTTCCGGGGGGGCTAATTGGAATCCCAGCGCGCACCTCTAACTTTTCTAAGTTATGTGCGTTTTAAATTCCACACTAATATCACTTTCACAGAAAAGAAAAAATAAAACCCGTCGAGCCAGTTTCCTTATCTTACCTAGAACTAGATCAAATTATGGTAATCATTAAAGATATTTCCACAGCAGTGGGATATTTCTTAATTCATTCTAATCGCACATTTAATTTAGAAGTTATCGCAAGTTTAAAAGAAAATTACCTAAATATTGAAGCTAAACAAAACCATTCTCTTCACTGCTCGAGCTACAATTAATGGAAAATTTATTTTTTTCAAAACTTCATCCGATTTTGGTAGTTATAAGAATACACAACTTAGAAATTGTCTGCAGAACTACGCCAAATTGTTTTTTTTTTTAATTAAATGCTTTTTTAAAAATTCTTGGTTTTGTATCCTTATTTCAGTCAATTAAGATTACAATGTTCTCTTAATTTAACGGATAGCTAGGTATTCGTTGTATGTGATGAAAGCTGAAACATATAAACAAAACAAAACATAAACTAAATTCTTCTCCTACCTTCAAAGTGGGTCTCATCCATTTACAAACTCCATCATTATTACATACCCATTGCAAATGCTTTTTTGTTGATGCTGCCACTACCACACACCTCTCAAATAAACTGTTCCTACGGGATGCTTGAAAAACAAAAGCAAACGCAGACGAAGTCGCGGGCAACATCTAGTATTAAATAAATTTAATATTATTATGTGGTCTTTCTGCTTCTCTCTAAGCTATCTCTAACATTGTACGAAATGAGACTAAACGTGAGACTTCACTGAAAAATCAAGAAATGGTAAGCAAATAAATACAAAGGTACATAAATAAAAAAAAATATTTATAAGTCGTTTATAAAACTTAGTGCTTGTTAACTAGACGTCAAAAACAACATTAACGTCAACTTTCATACTTGTGTCACGTCTTCAACTTAGTAATATATTAATTGTTTGAACTGAAAAGTTACAACTAAACAAGAAATAAGTATGAAGTGCATTCCAAACAACTCCAAGAAAATTAAAACGAAATGAAACGACAAACATTGCAATCTCGAAAACTAATTCCGACTGTACATTCGCGAAATCGCTTACGAATAATCGCTTGCCAATTAAGCTCGCTTATTTCCTTAATTCTGAACGATTGCCCGCTTAAAAAGCTTTCATTTCAGCACACAACACCACTAATCAATTTACTACCCTAAGCCGATGACTTCAGCGTTTAAAGTTGCGTAGCTTTCTACGTTAAAGACACGTTGATATTACAATTGATTAAGAGAAAGGGATATTGGATCTTAGTGCTTGGAATTAGAGCGTAAAGTGGTGTGAAGGTGGCGTCGGAGCGCTAAATGGGAAATTGTGAGCTAACTCGGCGACGACGGAATAAAACAACTCTTTGCGCTAATAATGAGAAAGTATGCACAGGGCAGAGAAGAAGCAGAGGCATCTCATTATCTCGACACGACTGATTTTGTCAAAATATCTTTCAGTATTCCACAACTTAAAGATGTTACAGGTTCAAAGGTTGTTTTCACCGTCTTCAGGCTATTATTGTCCTATTTCTGGGCAAAGGTCTCTCTTAGGAGACACGAGCTTTGCTCCTTTACGCTGCTCCAGTACAGGTTGGCGAGCTTATTATTAGTATCTCGGTAGTTATAATGACTGCGACCAACTTGACGGCTTGAGGCTCTCTGAAATAAAGGGGTTGCAAATTTTTGGCCAACCCGGGAAAAGTAATTTTGATCAGTAGTCAAACATGCTGAGTTTACTGTTTGCGATTTGGTTTTGCATATAGTATAGAGACAAATTTGAAAGGCATTGAATTTACGTTAAAAGTATATTCTTCCTACATTATTTTTTCTATCCTTTATCAATATCTCAACTTAGGTTTTAAGACCTTATTGACCAAAGAAGTTTTTGATTATTTCCAAAACTTCCGAAACATGTTTTAATTTTACTTATATTGTAAAAGCGAAAGTGAGCTCGTTTGTTCGTCCTTGCCCGTCTTGTCCTTAGTCGTGTGGCTAACAGACATCGTTGCCATGGCAACATGCTGCGCACATAAAATAGGTTCTCTAAGATATTTAAATTGCAATAAATGTATGTAATATCTAGTTATTAAAATTGTAGCACCTCCTCATACCCGATCCATCGAATTTTGACGTCACAATCAGCAGTTACGATCTGACAAACAAGAGACCTGATGTCAAGCTAGTCTGTGCCGGTAGCTGAGCAGAATCAAACGGCAACGCTAACTAATCGCTTATTGAGGATGTACGATGATGTATGTTTACAGGTACCCACCTACCGCCTACCGACGATGAGGCGGGCTCATTACTCAACTCCGGCGAAGGGAACTCAGACTAATGTATTTAAAAGTTTATTTATTTGTATGTATAGGTGTGCCGGGTGGTGATATTAGATAAAGATAGAGATGTCACCACCCCTCCTATTCCGTGTCGTAGAGTTAGGTAACGAAGGGGTTATTACCATCTACTGCGACACCAACCCGTCTGCCCAGCGTGGTGATTGTGGACAAACCCTCCCCTAGAAAAGAACTTTACTCCAATAGTGTACTGCAGATTAATTGATACATGTTCTATGGAAACTTCGTAGCTTTAGTTTTAAGCAAACAAGACTCGATGAGTTCGTTAGTCTGGTACTTAGCTTGTTCAACTGCGGATTACAAGTTCAATTCCCAGCTCATTTCTATTTCACTTGACTGTACATTAGTAAGTGGTGATTCAGTCTAGGGTGGTAGCTGCCAAACCTGTTAGGGGCATATGTTCTCGTAGTGCAGCGTAGTGCAGTGGAAACTCTTAACGCCGAATCTTTGTCGGCAGGTGCTAACTTGCAAATTATAATAATTTTTTAGTATTTTTGAACCAGTATTTATTCAATAGTTTTTTTTCTATTGTATTTCGTTATAGGTAGGTTTCATATTAGGTAAGTATATTATGATGTATGCGTTACTACACAATGACACGAACATACGGATAGGTAAATGTTTGTAGTTTTTAAAGACCACCAAATTTCATAAGACCGTCTCTACCCACTATGCGAGAGGAAGCCGATGCCTAAAAAAGTAGCTAAATATGTCTACGTTACATTGCATTTAAACCTTGGAAGCTACCAGCGAAGACATGCCTCTTAGTGATTCAACGTTGTGGTAACGATGTTGCTCGAACCTATTTCCATGTTTGACCGCAACTTCAGTTACCTTCTGTCCTAGAAGATACTGCAGTCTTCTACTAACTTGTTGAGTTTTCCATTAAACCCTATATTGTTTAGTTAGTTTCATTATCCCCAGCAAAAACTTGTTATGTGTACGTTTAACCGATTTCTTTGTGTATCGATGTATCATCATTATTTTTTTCTAAGCAGGAACTTTTATATCGTCCAAGTATGTCAGCACGCCTGTAGTGACTCTACCACCGGTTAGGAATGCAGATTTTACCGACAATACACCGGCATGAAACTCAGCTCTTTTCTTACATAAACATTATGCAATTTAACAATCGTTATTCTATCTTGTGAGAGATGAAAGCGGAGCGGCTGCTTCCAAGCAACTTTATCATTAAGAAATTCATCAATTGCTCAAACGGACGGATCTATTTGAGTGAGAGGTTTATTTTGCATTACGCTCCAAGTCCGGTTTTTGGACCAGAAAGCCATGAAGAAAGCGGAGCTGCGATCGTGTAATCAATATTGTAATCCTACCATCAAAGTCAAAGTCAAAGTCAAAAATATCTTTATTCAAGTAGGCCCACAGGTGGCACTTTTGATGCGTACATAAGAATTACACGGTAGTGAGATGATGGCGATAACCACATTCGTAAACTTAAAACTAAAGCTACGAGGGTTCCAAACGCGTCCCGGTCTAAGAAGAAGCCCACAACAAACTTAGCCGGGTGTTTTTTTTTTTTTTTTTGTTATCGCCATCTCACAATGTCATTTTAAATTATTAGAAGAGCAACCTGGTTAGAGCAATAATTTACACCCAAGCTTTTTTATCGTTTACGTAGTCCTTTATACTATAATAGGACTTTTCTATAAGCTTACGTTTAATACAAACTTTGAACTTTTTAAGAGACATCTCCAAGATGTCAATTGGTAGTTTATTGTAGAATTGTATGCAATTTCCATTAAACGAATTATGAATTTTATGTAACCTAGTATATTGCACTGTAAGTTTATTCTTACTTCTAATGTTTAAATTATTTCAGTCACATTTTTTCTTAAATTTAGAAATGTTTTTATGGACGTACATAAAATTTTCAAATATGTACTGACTATACACTGTCATTATTTTAAAATCTTTAAATTTATCTCTCAATGACTCTCTCGGACCCATTTTGTAGATAGAACGAACAGCCCTCTTCTGCAGCACGAAAATAGTGCAAATATCAGCAGCATTACCCCAAAGTAAAATTCCATATGACATAATGCTGTGAAAGTAACTAAAATATACCAGTCTAGCAGTTTCTACGTCGGTCATATGGCGTATCTTCTTTACCGCATAGGCAGCAGAACTAAGCCTGTTCGATAAATTATTTACATGAGGGCCCCATTGAAGCCCCATCCGTACTAATATTATCAATTCCTAAGGGAAGTTTGTTTGTTTGTTTGTTCTTGCTTCAGGCCCTTACTAAGGAACCAATTAACTAGATTTTTTGCATAAAGTTAATAGTTGTTAAAAGGACGAAAGCTACTTTTCATTCCTGATTTGTAAAAACTGTTACAAAAGCGGAATGAAAGATTGCTGGACACAGCTAGTTTTCTATAAAATTACTGGACCGATTTTGATGCAGTTTTTTGCATTACACAGATATCACAGCCCTCCTTACAGCCGTTAGTCTTTGTCTCTTTCGGTAACGGGTAATTGTGTACTTTTCGGCGGTCACTCAGAAATGTAATGAAAAACGTAGTACCTACCTGTGATTCAATATTCGCAGAGTATCACTATAGTACACTCTATTAATATCATGTCTTGTACATCTTTCATTCTTTTGTGTTATAGTTATCCACAAATTACGTAGCCCTGCCGTATTAACAAGATGTGAAATAAATAAATAAATATTAAATAAATAGTAATGCCTGACTGTATAGACTCTCAATATAATTATATTATGATCATTATAACTGAAATCTCAATCTAAATTAGCTCTGTTATTGTTTAGAATAGGGCCTCCGTTTCGGGATGACTAAGATCCATCTCCGGCACGCACCTCTAACTTTTCAGGCTTATGTACGCTTTTAATTAAAGCAATAAAATAACGCTTGTTTTAAGTGTAAAGGAAAACATTGCGAGAAATAGTTGATAATGATCTCAAAAGGCGTGTTAGACTGCATTAGGCCAGCGTTGTTGACTGCGGCCTGCCCTGTAGTGGACCGGTACGGGGTAATAATTATGAAAAATAAGAACTTGTTTTAATAGTTAGAGTAAGAATTTATTTATATTACATTAACTTATAATAATATCTCAGGCGAATAGGTTACAGATCGAATCAATTTTAAACATTTTGACAATTGCAGTGTAATTTTTCAAATAGGCAATTAAATTTTTGATTCAGTATATTATACTTAATTATACATAATTGCAAACAATGTATGTCATTGGAATACACAGATTACTTGAATAAAGTATTCTAGAGTAGGTACCTACCTACATTAACCCAAGTGTAGGTATAAAAAAAACAAAACTAAGTTTAACATGTTATGTATTCCTACTAAGTAGTAATGGTTAAAATGTTTACTGTTTTCTTAACAATTGGCCTAATTGTAATTATTACCTAACCGCTCTCCCTTGGCGAGATCTTCTATATCTCAAGATCTTAAAAGATCGCTACCGAATTGAAATTGTTCCAACATTTTAAACAAAAAATATTTTAGATCGTTTAACGAAAAAATAATGTTGTACTAGTATCAAATAAAAAGTAAATATAAATATTAAATTTAAATGATAGCTTACTTCTATATTAATATTATAGTTAAAACTCGCGTGACTTGACTTTCATTCTGCTAATTTCTTTGGGAACTTGAACTGCAGTTTACCCTAACTAAAAACTTTTATTGGCAGCGAACAAATACCAGACTCCTTCTTAATTCTAATAAGTTTAAAGTAGAATACTTAAAAGTAAATGCGCTTCAAACTATTCCGCTTCGCACTAGCGACATCTAGCGTTGAGTAGCTAATAAATATAGAAGCTTGCCACCAAAGCTCTCCTATTTATTTACTATTTTTAGTATTACAGAAATAATAATATTATTAACTATTTAAAAATATATGTGTAATATTTTACTATTAAATACTTAAATTTAAAGTTTAACTTTTAAATGCAAAATATGATTTATCTACTCATTTAAAAAGAAGACCATCCAATTTAATGCATACCTAATAATAATTTTAGAGCAATGTAGAATATGTTAGTTATTAATAATTCTGAATTTAAATATCTTTTAATTTCAGGTATGCGTAGGTAACTTAATAACCATACATTGCTTGTATTCTATGCGCACCCAAAGTTCTTACGAAGAATCTTCATGGATTTCAAATTGTTATCGGAACTTCGCAATAACTCAACAGAGCGGTGTGAAGGCGCCTACTGCTCGGTGGCGAGGCGGCGCTGGCGCTCCGCCAGGCGCCGCTCGTGGCGCACCACGCCGCCCAGCAGGCGCACGGCGGGCGCGATGTCCGCGAGCTGGATCTTGCTGAAGGTGAGGCGCAGGTGCGCGCAGCGCCCGCTGCTGTCGAACTGGAAGGCCTGCCCCGGCACCAGCATGAGGCCGCGGTCGAAGGCTGTGTGGAATACCTGCCAACGATTTTTACTTATTAATTCGGGTCATGAAATTAGTGAAAAACTAAAAGATTTAAGATTTAGAAAGCTGATAGCTTGTTAAAAAAAATTAATAATAATTGTCTTGGCTACAATAGTGATTGTATTTAAAACACTCATTTTTATTAGTGCCTACCTTTGATTTGGCGTGATTAACCGCGAGAAAACTTCGATAATTATAAATTAATAAATCAATAAAGAAACAGGATTTTTTGTTAAGATATTCAAATATATATATATATAATATACACAGCCGTAAACATTGCGCCATGTGCTTCAGACAAACTTCAGAAGATCGACAAATCATCAAAACGTAATTTTGCGTCCACTCTGGGTGTGTGGTTATTTTTATTTTGTCTTTCGAAATATGGAATTACAATTAGGATTAATTCCTTACGAAAATTCCATGCATTAGCTACTATAGTTTCGCATTGATATGGAAATATTTCAATGCAGTTTATAAAAACTATCTTACCAAATTGTAAACGTCTTCTACCTCCCGCACTCGCACCCAGTAGAACAAGCCCGCGGCGGGCTCGCTCCACTCCATGAGATCCCTGACCTCGGTCAACGCCGCACTCAGCGCGTTTTTCCTGAGCTCGTAGAAGGAACGCGTTGACAGAAGGTGAGAGGCCAAAGCGTCGCGGTTCTTTATTAGGTGGTAGGAAATTGCCTGGAAAAATATCAAATAAATAAATAAATTATTTTAAACAATTTCTTGATCTCGTAAAGTATACTTACCTTCATGAGATAAATCAACATTTAGATATTATTAAAATTAAGCTTCATTTGCTATATACTCCGCTTAAGATAAAAGTAATTATAAATTAAACCATACAGTTTCTCCTGCTTTTCACTGAGTACTTATAACAAATTACCTTACATCGTAGAATTCCACAAAGTAATATAATATCATGATAGGTATGTCATGAAAACAATGTATCACAATAAATCATGGATATTATCATAATATATGATGGAATTCCGAAAATAACGCCTGCTTCTATCCAATATTTAACTATTCCACAATAATAATAATGATAATTAACTATAATTTTTACATTGCGAGAGTAACGAATAATACCAATAACCATGATGAAAACTGTAAAATTTGCCAGCAAAAACTGCTCGGTATTATATTGAGAACTGTAATTAGGTATCGGTTTTACTCGTTGTTTTAAGTTGAGACAACTTCTGAGTTTACCTGGTAAGAGATATACACCAGAATTAGCAATAAAAATGTGGGTTAGTTTGGATAATAATACTCTCAATATCTCTTGAGCATTATGCATATAAACTTTGCTCTTTAATCACTTTATCTGCTGAAAAATACATTTAAATCTTTTGCGTAGTTGAAAAGATACAAACAGCGGGAGTTATTTTGTTTATACTATGTAAATATTCTGTTTTTCATTTGCAAGACAAAACAAATTTTTATAAACCAAACGTGTGTATAAGCAATCGACTTAGGTACCTACTAGAAAAGGACATAAATCAGTGTCATCTGCCTAGTGCATATAATCATTTGTGGACTGAAACATCCGGATCCGCTCTACTCTCTCACAAGATGAGATTAATGTTAAAATGTAAGTTGATGATGGAAAAAAACAAATGTTGAGTTTCTTGCGGACTTTTTTTTAGTAAAATCTGAATTTCGAACGACGTTGACTAATGACTTGAAATAAATAAACTTTTTATTATTGTAATATTGCGTTTTTTATTACATAAACCAGAATTTTAGTTTAATACTAGTTAGTATATTTGTTTGACTTTACAAAAATTTACACGACCACGTTTTTGAGCATAAGGTATCAACAGATTCATCAACTTCTGCCAACGTTAATCCTACTTAAGAATATTAAGAATGAGATTAATTTCGGCAAATATTTTCTTTGCCTACTTCGCCTGCCCAATGGCGAGCCAGTGCGTAGATTGTGTAAACCCTGATGACGTCATCAGATAAAATTTATTACAATTAACTAATTCGCTTTGTGATGATTTAATTTAACCGATAAGATAACATGTAAGTAGATAGTGGCCAAACGTACGACTACTTGTATATGAAATAGGTACGAACTAGCTGATGCCTGCAGCCTGATCCTTGTGTTTTTCGTTTTTTTAAGCCGACCGATCGACCTGGCTTCTGGCATAGAGTTAGTTGAAAAGACGAAGAAACAGTGGCTACCAGGAAAACAAATGATTCTCACGTGATTGGTTAAAATAACCCGGACAACGGCAAGTAGATAATAAAGAAACAAACACACAGATCTTCGCATCTATGATTAAGCCAAAAAATGTTCAGATGACTTTTTGGATACTGGTGTTCCATCCGCTCACTGATGATTATTGCTCTTTCAATGCCTAAGAGTTAGTTATGAGGTATATAGGAGTTAGTTAAATGGTACAATTCTTATGTAAGTATTATGGTATCACTGGAGATGTATACAATGGGGAGATTTAAGGTACTTGACTAAGGCACGTCATACTCAGAAGAATGAACGAGATTAAGAACTAACTAAATTGACAGTTAACAAATTTACTCTTTCAACGAAATGGTAAAAACTCCTCCAGATTAAATTTTTTTTTAATGATTCTAATAACTTCATAAAGTTTTGATTCTTTCTTAATTTATTAGCTAAAGTAAACATAATATTATGTTTACGTTTCATTATCGCCATTATTTTATTGTAAGTACAATCAACTCTTTTAATCTATACTCATGTACCTACATTTACTCATTTGACCCGTTTGAATAAACAATTGAAGAACAGACAGACGATATTTTTGCATGCGTGCAAAACGTTGCAATCTGACTTTTGTAAATATCATTTTGGTGTTAATTTCTTGATTGTTTATTTTTGTTTTGTCGAGTTTAAAATCACAACAAGTCAAAAAAAGCTCAAATTCAAAATATCGTCCATTCATAACTAGTCTGACAATGTTTGACAAATTTGATCACGTGCTCTGACGCCATATTTGTTTACCAGTAATGCATATGCTTAATAGGTACATAGAAGTACACACCCGAAAAACATTAGCTCTTTCTAATCGAAAAAAGTTTATCTTTCGGTAATTCCACCAAATCTGTTCATAGCAAATGAATTAATCAGTCGAGGTCATTATCACGCCCATGTAGATAGGACGCGCATCGCGATACGGCGGCCGATAGCGCCGCAACCACATAATAACAATGACTATCATGCGAGCGCCGCGCTAGAGGTCAAACTGTAAGCTGGAGTGCGACCATACGAGTCATTCAAAAAATAGCCATCCACCACTTTAAAAATTCTTTCATACTGTCTGGGATACTTAACGTTCACCTAAATAATCTTTGGAAACAAGTCAGTTCTTAATATCATTTGATTTCAATAAACAAAAGAATGATCATTTTGATTATTCTGAGCTTTATTAAGACCTTCAGAGGTCAGAGTATGATTTATTTGGCATGAAAAACGGGCAATTAACATGGTAAATATGTAACGAGAGGATACAAAAATCCTCGATCGATAGGAGACTTACACGGTCGATTGATCGCTACAAGATTGCAAGATTCGTTGCGTTCTGCGATGTCGTCTTCTATGTACTAAATCGTTTACGATATTGAAATGAATTAGCCCTCCATCGTTTTGACCTATCTATAGCGTGTAAGGTGACCTTAAAAACAGAACATTGTTCGGTTGTTTATTTTTACAAACGACTGTTTCACGGTTTACTGTTCAATTAGTCCCATTTACATTTTAAGACGCTCTGATGAAGATCTTTGGAGATAGAAGATTGAGCTCCTCAACAGAGACCAGCAAATCTTAAATAATTTTTAATTTTTAATTTTTGATTAGGTACTTTAGGTACCTACAGTTAATATTATCTGTCACAGTAAGTGTTACCTGTATCTACATCGTATCGCCCTACTGCTACTTACAATATTACGTGGATAGTGTTGTGGATTACATATTAACCCCATTTTTTTTTTCTTTTTTTAATTTAAGAGCTATTATTGTAATATGTAATTGTTTTCTGTCCCAAATAAATACAAAAAAAAAAAAACCCTCGCAGTCCGTGTGAAACGGGACTATTTCGCCGTTGGTTCTGATTTCGTCACTGGTGAGCTATATCAAAACGTGATTCTTCAAAATTTCACTTTTGTAAAGATAGCAGTAACACGTATCACAGAACACATGTCAGTTAGAAAGCTGCCTCGTTGTTGTGCATGTTCGACTTCAGACCACGATCCCGCGCCTCATCTCTTTCTGGTCGCTTCATACTTGACGTCCACTTGTTTGCGCACACACATTTGGACTGTAATATCTCCCACCTGAAGCCCAGTGGTTAGAGCGGCGGATTCCCTTAAGAGGGGACAGCGTTTTATCTCCAGCAAGCACCTCAAACTCAAAGTTGTGTGCGTTTTTAATCGGAGCGATTAAAATATTACCTGTTTTAACGGGAAAGGAAAACATCGTGGAGAAATTTTCATACCTCAGATTTCTCCATAACATTCTCAAAGGTTTGTGAAGTCTACTAATCTACAGCAAAATTAGCGCGGTGGACTACGACCTAAATCCTCCCCATTCTGAGAGTCGGGAAATCTCTCGGGAGATTGACTCACCGAGGCCTAAATCGGTCAGGATACCTGTGTTAGTACTAAGGAAGTACCTGCGTCAGCGTGCAGGAGTGCAGGATCTCAGCCTGCGTGTGCAGCTCCGCGCGGCGCACCAGCGGCGTGGGCGCCGTGAGCCAGGCGGCGCGCAGGCCCGAGCTCACCACCTTGGACAGCGAGTCCAGCCGCAGCACACGCCCGCACGCGTCCAGCGACAGGAACGACGCGGGCACCTTCTGCAACGGAGCGCGCACACATTACTTCACTCACTTTACGGAGAGTAGCTGATAACCGCCTTAAGAGTTGTAACAGCGTCACCGGGGAAAAGTGGTGAGCGCGAAAGCTCGCCATGAAAAGAGCCCCAAGGCTCGATCGGGGGGGAAGAAGGGACGTGGCCCGAGGGACCTCTTGCGATTACTCAGACCTCCGCACAGTTCGAGGATTCGGATATGCTGGTGGATTTTTAGACTACCAGCTTAGCGCAACGCCCGTCCCCGAAAACGAACACCGTAGTAAATACATCAAATAATGTATGAATAACAAATTAATTCTATCATCATATACATTAGGTTTATCTTAGTTCGACTGCGGAATGCGGATATATCACTTGTTATTAGGTCTAAGAACAATTATTCGTATCCTATTATCAATGTATAGCGGTTTCCGCATCTATTTATTATCTTATATTAACATTTTTAGTAAAATGTTAAAAATATTGAAAAGTATTTTGCAAGAATAGGGTCAAGTAACAGGGCCAATGGTTTAATTTTAAGAACAGATCTGCCCTCACCTTCTACCATAGGTGGGTCCTAATGTAGGACCAATTAAATTATAGCATTCATAAATAAGTAATAAAGAAATAAATATACTACGAAAATACACACATCGCCATCTAGCCCCAAAGTAAGCGTAGCTTGTGTTATGGGTACTAAGATAGCTGTTGAATATTTTTATGAATATAATACACATAAATACTTATAATATACACACCAGCCAGACACTGAAAAACAATCATTTTCATCACACAAATATTCTCCAGTTGGGAATCGAACCCACGTTCTAGGACTCAGAGAGCAGGGTCACTGTCCACTGCGCCAGTCGGCCGTTCATAATACTTATTATTAAATAAGTTTTTAAGCATCGATTCTTATCAGGTGTTAGTGATAATGCCCCGTACTGAAATCTAAACGTAGGAACTCTTTAATGCATATAGGAAAACAAGGATCAAATAAGATTAACTTTGCTGTCTCTCTGTCACTTTACTGTACGATTGATACTGATTGACTACACGCTGCACCATAACGCCACCCTGGATATAATACTTGGATAAAAAATATTCTCATACTTATTTTAAGAAGACATTAATAGGATACTTACGTCTGTAAAATTCAAGAACATGTAAGGATCATCTTCCACAATCAAGAAGTCGTATTTGCAAGCCATCTCGTAGATTTGTCTTCTCCGTTCCTCCGACAGGACAGTGCCGGTGGGGTTGTTGCCCGTGGGGATGACGTACAGCACTTTCGGCATCTGGAGCCCCCTGGCCAGGCGTTCGTTGAGCACTGACTCCAGGGTTTCGGGGATCATCCCGTTCTCATCTTCCGGGATACCGATGATGTCCGGTTGGTAAGGCTTTAACTGTAATAAACAGTCAGAATATAAGATTAATAATTTTATCTTGGTTTTTTGGCAGTTAAATTTGAGTTGTGGGAAATTCATACAAAATAGAAACTATTAACTACGAGGTGACTCGCCCCTTGCGTGCCATAATGGCTATGGCTAATGCATTTTACAGCTTAAAGTACCTCTCGTCAAAATACAATTTATTTTACATTGTGTGATCTAGTTACGAGGTTAAGACCTCAAAGGCAAGGCAAATGTGTTTCCGAAGAAGAACTCCTTCAATTCTAAAAATAAAGATAACTTAGGGTAAACTAGCAGAAGGTGGCGGAGTTTTTATGGCCATGTATAAATGCACCTTAGTAACAGACCTTCGCCACAGTAAATATATAAGCTACAGGTTTACTGTGCTTGGCCCTAAGAGATGTTCATTTAGACAGTATTCAATTAGAAGCATTCATAATACCAGGAAACCTATGTGCGAACATAGAAATTTTAAGTTTATCAAGGGCCGTTTTAGTTTGAACACGAAACTTATTCGAGATAGGCGGGCGCATCACAAAAGTGATTTGCGAGAAGAAGAATAAACGGAAATTTCCTTTGATTTTTTATATTATTTGTTACCCGGAAACCCTCACAATCAATCATGATAAGACTCACTACACTGTAGAAGCCTGAGTAGGAGTACTCCGTGGTGATGATGGGGTCCCCCGTGTTCAGCAGCAGCTCTATGCACTGGTAAATGCCGTGCTGGGAGCCGTTGGTGACGAGCACGTCGCGGTCCAAGGGCGGCGGTCTATGCAGTTCCTGCTGGAACGACCGCAATTCGGTAAGCAGGGATGGAAGCCTGCAAAGAAAATAATTCGTTTGACGAACTTTAACTGGAAAAAAATTAAAAAAAAAAAATTGAATTTGAATTTGATATGTCGCCCTCTCTCGAGTCTCGCCCTCTCAAACAAACAAAAGGTCCAAAAACCTTCGAGTTTATTAGTTACTTAGTTATTTTTTGTAAGTTGGTAAAATCTGTAGCCGACACCGTACGAATCGTTGTACATACTAATACGCACTGTACATACATGTTTGTGAAGTACAACTTGACTTATAAAGTTTTCAAAACGTGAGAGTAGCTCGTACAGAAAGTGTGCTCAGGAACTATTATATCTAGTTCCCTCCTTTAACATTCGAACGCATCGTCATCATTCATAATATTTATATGACCTTGTTAATAAAAGTATATTTACCCCTGTGAAGGTATGTACTGCAGCGCAGTTGCCAGCTCCTTCTCATCAAAGACCATCTTCTCACCAGTTCTGGACGTCAGCTCCAGGCGCGTGAACGGGAATATAGCCTCGTTGGGCATGCCCTCTGCGAGGGATATCATGCGCTTGCCCACTTTGTAGGCGAGAGCGGCTGCAACAACCATACTAACGTTATATATATATATATATATATATATATATAAGAGTGGGTCTGTCTGTTTGTTTGCTACCTAATTTCGGCTCAACCACTGCACCGACAAATAAATCTAGGCATCGCTAGTGAAATTATATTTTTAATGCCAAGATACGCTAAAAGAATCATGCACATTTAATATAACTAAAATTACAAAGTGGCGTGGGTTGCAGGTGGCGATAACAGGTCACTTACTTGTTGATAAAAAAATTACTAACAGATTCTCGCCAATATTTATTACAACTTTATTTAAATGATATGAATTTCTAATGAATGAAGATAATTAGTTTAAGATAAATAAAGCAAGGTTAGTAATAATCCCTATAAAACTCAAATTTTCAAATCAGTTCGGCTACAAATAGGTATTACTGAAAGAAACCACATTTAAGATAACATTTTCTTAAAAAACTGGAAATAGAAATCTATTAAAGGATAAGTTTTTGGGGGTGCGGAGAGTCCAATCAATCAGTAGGTATTAATATAATGCTTAAAACTAAATAACTTACTTATTTGTCTCGTAAATGCCGCCTCCCTCCTCAAAGCTCGTTTACTGAAGAATCTAGCATAATCCTTCTCATCTAAAACCCTATATTTCTGGTTCACTTTGCACTCTTCGTCCGAATAAAACTTAAAAATTTTGTCAAAATTTGTAGAGTAACTACACTTTAAAACGGCATACAAAGGGCGCGCGTCGATCAACTTCTTGAATAGTTTTGCATTAAATCTGGGCAAAGGTTTCGCCATTTTTATTTTTATATCTAATAATTAATCAATATTTTTTTGTAAATATAACGTTATAAGTTCAATATAAAATAGGTTATTACAAAGCTATCTACTTAAATATTATAATCACAGTAATGATAGCATAATATTATTTCTAATTCTTGCTGATTCCTAAATATTGTTTATCAATATTTCGTAGCGGTATACATCGACCGTCTACACGAGCCAAGAAATCCACAATGAGGCGAATTTAAAAATGCTAAATGATAACAAACGATTCCATTTTACATATTATCATTTTTGGCAACAGCATGTCGCTCATTTCATATTCAACTGATAACCACTTTATTAAAAGTTATTTTACCATAATAGCCTGATTAATGAGTACATAAATAGTGACGCTAGAGTAAACTTGATTTCTTCCTGATCATACTCGTAAATCACGATTTAGATTATCAGGGAATCTTCTGTATTTACTAAAGGACTGACTTAAAGACAAAGTTAAGCAAGAACGATAATAACTTTTTTTGTGCAAGAAAAAGACAATAGGTATTGCTTAAACATGGGCAAAGTACCTACTGCAGTATTGCAGCACATGTGCTGGCGTAATGGACTAAAAGGTACACGAAGCATTTAAATTGCGCATACGCATATGTATTTTCATTTATATTCATAAACATTCATTTTCGGTAATATCTTTGGGGAAACCGAAGGTTTTGTTTTGAATATAGACATAATATGTTTGGCATGTCATCGGTCTTTGGAGTCCCTCAATTCAGGCATTTAGTTTCCGGTTTCTTATCTTGCTAGTGGTGTATACTTTACACTCACAGACATAATCAGTTAGCCAGGATAATGTGTCCAAAGCTTTATTTTATTAATTTTAAGATGCTTACTATAGGTACGACCTGGCATCAACTCTTGAAAATTACAGTGCAATTTTTCTAGTGGGATCGAACTACTTACATATAAAAAACTAATACACATACATTATTAAATCTTTAATCAAAGACATTTTCTATCCAAAAACAAAAAAGTGACTGGATTATCTTTAAAATTTTAAAAACGAGTCTTATCATAGTTTAAATGACTTAGAATTTCGTGGTGAGGAGAAATCGCTTCCCGAAGGTGTACCGGCAGTATTGGAATCACGATACAGTCTGAAAAACATTAATTAAGTACTTAATATGGTAAGGGAAAGTTTCGTGTCTCTTTTATATTGTAGTAATAATGAAACGATTATAGAAGTGGCGTAAGTTTTTATACTTGAGTAATTTGAGACAAAATATTAATCAATTTTGGTTAAACAAACGCCGAGAATAAAGCCATTTAGCACGTAAAACTACACAATGTATTCTGTATATGTGTTTACTTTGTATAAAATGTGTGTGTGACAAACAATATTGAGGCAGTTATTCAGTCATGAGGTCAGTCTTGATGTCAGATTTCTCAACATCTCTATCTAGTCGCGGAGCCTCTGCAAGTCAGACATTATCGCTTATTTGTGGCTCAATTGACTCAAAATATTTTCGGTTAGTCTAGACAAAATACTCAGAATATTAGCCAGATTATGCTCCGTTCAAAAAGAAGGAAGCTAAATGTGTAATACAATAATAACTAACCTCATAACGCGGGAACATTGTTCCGCCAAATGGTCGAATGAAGGCAGAGGGTCTGGTTCGTAACTCTTCAGGGCTAAGTACGGCGCACCAGCATTTACTGCCAATCTCATCTGTACAGAGATTGCAGTAATTGTATGCAAAATTTGATTTATTTGTGTTCAGAGAATTCTTGTTAGTTGTTGGTAAGCTGACAAGAATGGTAAAAGAGGTGTCCATCAAACTATCTGTAATTTTGCATCCTTGGTTACAGAGAAGAAAGTTGTTTGGAAAACAGCTGGCCAGCAGCAGTTTCCATTGTGGGAAGTCACCATCAACTACCGGCCAGACCATTCATTATTATAGGTACATTAAGTGATTTTTTCTGCCAACCGAGTTGAAATGAATTCAGTTGGAAACTAATGTGGTTTTAAGGGATTATTTAGAGGAAATTTTCCACAGTGTCTAGCTAGATTTGCTGTCAACTGAGATACGGTATCGGCTTGCATGTATTTTATATTTATTCGTTCGAATTGATAATTGTCAGTATTATGATTAACAACAAGGCTTTTAAAAAGTATTCTGACTGTTAAAAAATGTGTTATAACACATCTAATGCATACTATACATTTGATGAATTTCCTAATGACAAGGTAGATTGGAAGTAGCCAGTTTCGCTCTCATCTCCCGCAAGATAGAAAAATGATTGTAAATGTTGTTGTTGGTAAAGAGCAACTGCCGAGTTTCTTGCCGGCTCTTCTCGGTAGAATCTGCTTTCCGAACCGGTGGTAGAGTCACTACAAACATACATACCTGACGTTTCAAAAGTAGTTATAAAGTAGGCCTACTTGAAATAAATGAATTTGAAATATGTTTTTTTTTTTAATTTTTGACATACCGCTTCTTTATTTCTTTCCATTTCATGGAGCTTCTTGTTCAAGTCGTGTTTCAGCCCTCGCATTAACACAAAGTCCTTTTCTAGTATTCCATGGAGACCTTAGTATTTTTTTAAATGTTTGAATTAATATATATGTATAGAAAATACTTAGAAAGCAGCAGAAGAAAAATTCAAAAAACAGCAAGTATAAAAATAGAGTAAACAATTGAATACCTTGATCTGAATTGTATAATTAAAATACGTGTTTGGTAATATTTCCAAAGCTTCATTAAATAAGTATCAATGCAAAGTCATACGGATACAGCTAGTCAACAGGGTAGTTAGTAGTTAAGTAATATATAGAATAAAAAGTTAATAACACGTTACCAGCTTTTTCCAAGAGCTCATCTAGATTTTGCAGTGTCTCCTCCGCAGCAACTGGCGCCAGCAGTCTAGGAGAAGGTAGAGATGGCTTAGGAATCTTGACGACTACTGGAGAAAGAGGCGCTACGAAAGGACAAATAAATTAACATCTTTGTGGAGATCTTTATTGTTATTACAAAAAAACCCGATTAGATAAGCCCGTTTTGTTGTTCCCATAAAAAATATATATAGATACCATCCATATAATGTGAAATTAAAATCAATTAATTGATGGATTTCTTTATACAAAGTGTAAATGAAAACCGAAATAATACTTCACGGGTTTTAGAGGTACATTATGTACTGTCTCTGAGACTTATCTTTGAAACCGAAAACTAAATAGTTTTTGAGGGAACGACTGCCAAAGTTTTTGTAGCGTAAGTATGATGCGCGTATAGGTCCTTTATCTTCAATATGGTTGTGATATAAACACTTAGAATATTTTGAATTCGTTTGTATGGAAAAATAATATTGCGTCTTTTGGTTTAATATTTTATATGGTGATTCCTTATGAAATATACTTAAGTTTGCATCCTTCAAATTTATTTCGTTCGTCTTCGTTGCATAGCATTATAAGTGTTCCACGCTGTATTGATACAAACCTATTAAATCAGCTGGTAGTTCCCAAAAAGACGGTCGTCTTGCTCGCAGAGTGTCTTCCGGTGGGGGCAATATACGACATTCAGTCTCCTGCAGTGATACTGTACACACATAGTCGCAACAAGTAATCAGAAGCTCCGCCCGGTTAAAACGAAGATTTTCGCTAGAAGAACAAAACAGGCCAGTTTATTCAACAAAAAATAATCCTATATTTCTTTTAAAGCTCACTAAAAATAAATTCCTCTTTATAGCAGTTTTCCTATACACACGTCATTTCTATAAAAAAATGCACTTCCTCAAATTGAATAGGTTTTGCTCCAAGTTTAGTTATTGTCTTACTACTTGTAATTATTGTGTTGGTTTTGTGCAAAATATGTATATACTTACTCTAGTTTTTAATGTGATTTGAGAGTTTATAGATTGAAAGAATATTGCTCTAACTGTTAGATATGCATATTTTGTACTTGGCTACAATAACTGTGAAATTACTCTCAGCTTTAGTCTTGACAGTAATCCAACACTTACGGATCTAGATGCAGCCCCCGCTGGTCCCACGACGCGGGCCCCGGCGCGGCTTGTAGCATCAGGCCCCCCGTGGAGCCCTGGTACACGCTCGAGCCACGGCGCGATCCCATTTGGACACTTTGGGCATCTTCATCTGATTCGTTCTTACGAGGTGGTCCTTTACAATGAAATGTTCATTAATTTTCTTATGGTACTATTGAAAACTGTATTTTGATCATAAGTTTTAACACAATATGTTGTGTTCCAACGTTGCTTGCAATAAACAGATGCAGTAGTTGCGGTCTAATACAAATGCAAAAAAATAAAGTGCTTATTGTTAAATAGCTTAGAGGTATTGTTTACCTACCAGGGTGAATACTGATGGTCCCAAATTCAGCCTTTTTGCCGAGTACTCCGAGAAACGGAAACTTGATTTTTATAGTCTGCAGAAGACATTCCTCGTATAGATCCCAGATATGGACAAACTGGTAAGAAAAAAGTGTTCATTTAAAAGAAAATTGGAGTATAACTCAAACTTCAATCATCTGTCTTCACATTATTCCATCTTTATAGTATCATATCATCCATCACGAGGTGCGATGATAGCCTCCGGCTTCTCTTGTAATGTGCGATCTAAACAATTTAATGCTTGCATCAACAGTGAAGGAAAAAATCACGAGAAAACCTGCATTCCTGAGAGTTCTTCATAACTTTCTCAAAGGTATACGAGGCACCGCTCCACACTTGGCCAGCGTGGTGGACTACATCCAAAACAGGGCTAATTCTACCCCCATTTGTGTGCCTTGTGCCAGTGGGTCACTAATGGAGGTGATAATGGTAATCATCCTAATATTATATATCATATCATGTCATATGGTAGGTGTTATAGTATTAGGATCCGAGCCCCAATATTTTTTAGTAATATAAGTTACAGAGTTTTCATAAACTCTACTAGACTAGCGGAAGCGCTGACGACTACAAATTTTGTGAAAGTAGTGGTGTAAGTCTCGCTCACACAGTTGCTGCAGTAAGCCACGACGATCTCCATGCAGGCCACGAGCGCCACGTCCAGCACGGCGGGCGCGCCCGGCGCCGCCAGGCGCGCGAACTGCGAGCCCTGCGCCTCCCACAGGCGCACCACGCCGTCCGCGCTGCCCGTGGCCAGCGCGTGCAGGCCGCCCACCACGTGGAAGCACGTGACGCCCTGCAACCACACCGCTCTGAACAGAAGATCCGAAACCGCAAGCCAGCAGCATCGTCGTGTGGTGATTATGGGCAAACCCTCTCACAGGGAGACAGGCTATTAATATTGCTAGCAATGATTAAACGATACAACTTATTCAAAGTTAACGTTTAAAACACAGAAAGTCCAATAATAGAGATAATGAAATGACATGAAAATACACTTTATTGTGCACCAAAAACAGCGAAATGAAATCTATAATAACACATATACCTACCAAACACGCAGGTACAATAGGCGGCCTTATCACTCAAAATCGATATCTACCAGGCAATCCAGCAGAGGAAAAGAAAAACGCTTGTATAATGGGTTATAGATAAGGAAAATTAGTAAAAAATACACAGATAAAGATGTAGGTTTTTTCTTACGATGATACTGGATTTATACTCATCCTTATCATATCAACCTCTTACTGGCGAACTACATAGCACTGATTTCTTCCCAAAATCAGATTGCGTTAAGGCCGTAGTCCACTACGCTGGCCAAGTGCGGATTGGTGGAGTTCATTGTATATTGTATAGAGAAATTTCGCGGAGTATAGCAAATTAAGCTTAATTTTGATAATATATGGTGGAGTTCACACGCCTTTGCGAACATTATGGAAAGCTCTCAAGGATGCAGGTTTCCTGACGATGTTTTCCTTCCCCGTTAAATCAAGTGATATTGAATTGCTTAAAACTTATCTTAGAAAGTCAGAGGTTAGAGCCGCTTCTATATTGCACTGCTCTAACTCAACAAATTCTGTCGCTGTTGTGCCACACTTACTCTCTGCACTTTGAACACGTAATCCTCCAGTTTCCCCGGCACATGCCGACAGCGAACGCTGACAGCGCTGTCGTGTGAGCAGGACCATACGATGTCGCCGTCCCTGGCGTAGCTCACGCGGCGCACTGCGCGCGAGTGCACCCCGCGCCACGTGTTGGTGCTGCAGTACAGGGACTGGGGCGGGGACGACAGCTCCTGAAACGTGTCGAGGTTATGAAGACCTGTTGTAATATGCATAGTTTATTCTCTATTTTCTAACTTATCTTATTATGTACCTATGTAAAGTATGTTTTAAAATAGAAGAAAAAAAAAATGTGTTGAAAAAGTTTAAACAAATAAAACAAAAGGAGATATTCTTTTTGACCACTAACTTACAAAAAAGGAGGAGGTTCTTAATTCAGTTGTATAATTTGTACAATACTAGCTTCTATCTCATTCCTGATTTGATAACGTAGTGATTAAGCATAGCTCTCTCCATCGCTCGCTAAACGTCCATGAGCCTTCTAATCGGGCCCTTAGTTAGCGATCACGTTTCAGAGCCACAGGTCATCACGCGTTGTTCTTGGTCTTTGGTCTTCTTTTTTGTTACAAACGAATAGAATAGTGCATATTGATACTGTCAGAACAACGAAACGCACCATCCAAAAGTAATAATTAATGTTATCCGGCGTCTTGCTGGGCAGCAGCGACAGCCTCGGCTGCAGGAAGCGCACCCTCGTGACGTCACCGCGCTCCGTCCCGAACACCAGCTCCGACTCGCCCCCTTGCAGCGCCGCACAGTACGCCAAACACTGCCAAACCATCAATTCATAAGTATTTACTTGCTCATATCATTCCAAATTCAGTTATTTCAAATAAGCCTAAATATACACACTTTTGAAACTTCAAGTCTGTTTGTTTTTAGTGACTCTACAAACTACAGAGAAGAAGCGGGCAAGAAACTCAGCAGTTGCCTTTTTTTTCAACATTTACAATGATATTTTGTATTGCCAGAGATGAAAGCGGAGAGGTGTGCTTCCAAGAAACCTTGAGTAATTCGACAATTATATAACCTAACCCAGTAGTAACCTTGCTGTAATATTTTTTACAGCAAGGTTACAATGTTAAAATGTGTTTTAGCATATTGTTTAAACGTATGCATTGGTAGGATTATAAAAAAACTTAGGAATCAAGAAAACTATATACTCAAACCCTCAAATTAATTCTGTACAGATAATGAGATAATTTCTAAAAACCTAGAAATCTGCATATTCTGACACTAACTTGTAAACTTCCTCTAGTAATTCAGGGTAGAAAGTAGCATAAAAGTCGCTAGAAATTATATTAGTATATATTTTTTAGTCCTATGATCGATTGAGTACGTATCGAACTAATTTACACTCCTAGATCTCAGCACAGCTTTCGGTAACCCTTGGCTTCACGCATTTTTTTTATACCTACAATATACACATGTATATATAGTATGGGTAGGTACTAAGATGACTGATGAATATTTTTTAAGAATAAAATACATAAATACTTTAAATATACAGATAAACACCCAGACACTGAAAAACAATAATGTCAACATTTTCCAGTTGTGGGAATCGAACCCGCAGTCTTGATCCAGAAAGCAAGGCCACTGCTCACTGCGCCTATCGGCCATCCAACAATTTGCAAGCAGAGGTCTTACTGTGGGGATGTTGGGGAGCCCGCTGATGCAGAACACGGCCGAGTGCGTGAGAGTGGTCGCGTCGTAAATGATGAGGCTTCGATCCGATGCAGCGAACAGCAAACACTGCACGTCCTGAAATTTTAGGGCACGCTTATAGACTTCCATTAACCTTAATATTATAAATGAGTAAGTGTTTGTTTGTCCTTCTTTCACGTCCTAACCAATCTACTTGATTTGTAGCGTACAGCTAGTGAGAAGGACGGAGTAACATAGGCTACTTTTTATACCAACAAAACAAACGGTTCCCACGGGATTTATTAGTTCCCAGAAATATTATAATTACGAAATCGTGACTTTCGCCTCATTGTTGTCTAGTATGTTTTGTTCAAACACTGCTCCGCTTATATTATAGCTTATACGGTGACAGCCCAGTGGGTGGGACTTCGACTTCACTTTCGGGGGCCGGGTTCGAATTCCAGGACGAATCTTAATCTGGGATACAAACATAGGATAGTTTTTATCCTAGGAAATCAGTTCGAGGTTTTGCCACTTACGTTTAAATAAATCGCGTCGGTAATCCAACAATTTTTGACACGACTATGAACTCCGGTCCGGTGGTAAAATATCTGAAATAAAAAAGCGAATGAATAGACAATTTAAGATACAGTGGATAAACTGTGATGTTTGTACTTCATACTAATATAAGTAGAAATAAGAAAAAGAGAGTGTCATGTCTGAACCTATATCTCTAGATTATCTACTAGTCGTTTAGAAAAAAAACAATCTTATACTGAAGAAGGGACGGTTGTTGAAGAGTTATCTTCCTGTTTCTCTACTTCATTATAAACTCCTTTACTTGGCAAGCATAAATTGCTGCCACCATAATAAATGGAAAATAAATGATAATACTGGTCTACAACTACTGTTTCAATGTATTAATTGGTGCTTTTCGAAAAAAAATTCAAGTTACTTTAAAAAATACGCAAAACAAAACGCTAACGCAAAATAGTGTGCCAAAAATATTTAAAAAGTTTCTTCAATTTCTCCACGTATATATATGTTGTATGAGAGCCCCCTTAAATATTTATATTATACTCATTTTGACGTGACAACGTCTTATAAATTGGTTTGCCGGGTGACACTTCAAGAAACTGCGTTACGCTCCGCTCACGTTATGCGCTCACAATGAGAGCGAGTGAGAGGCACGCGTCCCTTCCACTCGGGCATGGTTAGCCCGCCTAAGAGCGAGAGAGACAGACATAAAAAGTGAAAGGCACGCGTCCCTTTGTAGTAAACGCTGTTTCATTGTACGCAAATGTATTGCAAGTTATTGTATGTATATTTGTATATAAATACGTATGTATGTGTAAAGGTAAAAATAAAATTTTGTTAATATGAAATTCAGTGCGAGATTCTTTGTATAAATTAATGTTTTAAATATAATTCTTTGTATAAATAAATGTTTTAAATTGTTACTATTATTTCATCCTTCTTCCTACTATACGAATGAATATTCACATTAAAATTATTTTACCACTCAAAGTCGTTGTCACGTAAAACTTTCGCCCGTATACCGACTTTACAGGCAACCAATTTTTTTTTAGTATATAAATACATAATCTGGGAAAGTAATGTCTAACTTTTACGGTTTATGATACTCGTATAAAGCCTGGTAACAGAAGGATAGATGGATAGACCGACGGATGCCAGCGGAGTCTGAGGGTCCCGTTTTACCCTTTCGCACTAAAACTAGTAAAAAAAAGAAGAAACCACCTCGTACGAGTGCAGAAGTCTCAGGTCGCCGCTGTAGACGCCGGCGCGGCCACCGCGCGACACGCACACGTAGCAGAAGGAGTCCTCTCGCTCCATGCTCACCAGCTTCACGATGGCTTCGCGCTGCAAGCCGAGAGACGACTCTACAACGACGGCCCAGCTGAGATCATCGCCGTCAGACTCTCAGCCGCGACTCACGCGGCAATGCTGCAGCCTCCGGACCGCGCGCACGGCTCTCGGCGCCCAGCGCTCACTGCGGGAGCGCGTGGTGCGCGCGCCCGCGGCCGCCAGGCGCGCCACCAGCCGGCGCCAGCACACGCGCCCGCTGCCCAGCGGGTCCAGCGCGCGGAACAGCTGCTGCGCGTGCGCGCTGTACTTGCGGGGACCTGCACCGCCACGGAGACCGGCGTCAACTACTTTATATGGCAGCCACATTGCCTCACAAATATTCTGAACGGTTGGACCTCGGTGTCCGAGAACGAACACTCGCTCGGAGAAAGATCTTCCTATTATCGACTACGGCGCACTACAGGGCACGGGGCTCCGTCTCAAAATAAGAAGGGCTAAGGCCCTCATGCTGGCCAAGTGCGGATTGGTAGACTTCACACGCCGATGTTTACATTATGGATGACTCTAAGGCATCCCGGTTGTCTCACGATATTTTCCTGCGCCGTAAAAGCTAGCTATATTTTATCACCTTTTGTGGTGCAAGTGCAAGCCAGACTCGCGCCGAAGGGTTCCGTACCGTTATTTGTAAAAACTGCGTAAAATCATGTGAATCGTTAAATATTTATTTTATTCTGTTTTTCAACCTGCTCTCAATTCAACTGTATGTTTTGTATATTTGTTACGCGATATGGTACTGCGCTAATAATAAACCGATTATGATAATTATTTTTTTGCCGGGAGAACCATTAATGACCTGGCTTCGGGAAAAGCAATATTTTGTAAAAGATGAGCAATTGGCATTTTGCTATTATAACTTAGATAACTGCAAACTTGAAACTTTCCGCTGCGCCAGAAGAGGTAGTTGAAAGCACGGAGTTCTATTGGGATTCACCTACCGAAGATGCTATCCAGCGCGGCCACGAAGCCCCTCTCGTCCAGACACAGCGCGGGCGCCTGCGCGGGCACCGCGGCCGCGAACTCGATGCCCTCCTCCGCCGCCGCCGCGCGCATTACCGCCTCCACCTTCCTGCGCGTTTAGGTCGGGCTTTTGGTAGAACGTTTGTAAGAAGAAAATTAGCAGTTCAGGATTTGAGACTCTAAAACGAGTATAATTAGGTAAATTTTACTTTGACGATACAGAGTTTATACTCGACAACGACTCGTTGATCGCGAGCGAGCAAATCTAGATTACTGATTCCATCGCAAAATATCATAGTGTATTCCGAGCAACAACCTGTCGATTTCCATAGCTGCTGCATTCCTTTCTTTGGCTTTCTTGAAGCAGCGCCGCAGCTTGCTCAGCGCGGCTGGAGTTAGCTTCTTCAACAGATCTCGAGAGAGTGACTCCTCATCTTCATCACTAAAAAAAGATTCACATTTCAACAGACTCCCGACAGGCGTAAATCTCGCGATGCTAGCTGTTAAACGTTATTTTTGCATACAAAAAATAATACAGAGGGAACGTTTGATAGCAAAGATTGCAAGATTTACGTGACATACGTAATCACCCTGCGAGTCAGACTAAAGAAGAGTAAAAGAACTAAGGAAATAAATACAAAATGATTGTTATTTTTTTAAGTAAATTCGTGAAACTTATAATTAAAGTGCTGTAAGACAATCAATTAGTGTTTTATCTACGGGCTAGCAAGAAACCTCGTATTTTACCCCCTTAAAGAATATGTAGTCAATACTATTATAATGCAATGGGCAGGAGATGTATACTACAGAACATGAACAGTATGAGAGCCCCCAAGTATCGATGGCCGGCAAACTAGGGGGCGCGAAGACCAATGACGACTGAAGAAGAATCCACCGGTTTTGGAAGTTCGAGGTTGCAAGGAAGCTTGCTACGGTCCGCCTCCGATAGAGAAATTTGCTTCACCAAGCCAAGTCCACAGTCCCAGAGCTGTAGAGCATGAAGATGATGATGAAGCAAGCAACAATAGCAGCTAGATATACGCACCCTGATAAACTTTCTTCGGAAGCACTCCTCACTGAATAGCTCCTCTCGAATATTTCCGAACACTCCTCGTTGAGTGACTTTTGCGATTTAATGGACATTTTCCTTACAATTCAGATAGCACTACTGAAAAAGAAAAGTACGTGGGTACGTTATCGTGTTAAATCGATGTGTAGTGGTTACTATAACTACACCTTTGATTTGTCGATAGCACCAGCGATATAAGGGGTTCGAAATAACCAGGTGTGACTGTGACATGCTTTTCCCTGTTTTGAACAAAACCATAAAAGGAATCTACTGTTTATAATTTTTAATTTAGACCAACATATTTTTCAGCTCGAAAATATTTCTAAAAAAGGGGACACGCATTTAACTTGCATTTCACACAAAATATAACATGCCAACTGGCTCTAAAATAATAGTAATCCAATCTAGATTATTGGTCAAAGTAAATCTATATTTTTAAATATTCATGGAAGCTGTAAAAAACCACTACCAATTTTTTTCGCACAATTTTGTTGATATTATTGCCGAAGTAGTTTTCAAGAAAATTTAAATCTTTCAAAGAAGATATATTTATATATATATTTTTTTGAAATTTTTAATTAAATATCATTTATTAATTCATTATTGAATGGTAAACTGAGAAAATGCAAACCTTGAAAATAATTATCGTAGTAGCGCCACCTACCAGTATTTGTAAGTACTAGCAAGGTAGGATGCTACATTCATGCGCTACTCCCAATGCTTTGCATCTTAGCAAGAGAGTTCAGCTATTCTAAGATAGGTGGCGCCAGTCGTATTTTTATTTCAGATCATATTATTCCAACAATTTGCATTTTAACGTACATTTTGCCCTTTACACATGAATGAGCTGGATTCTGAGAGCCTTTAAGTAATATTTATTATTTTACCTGGAATAATTATATAAATTATCTTAAAATATCAATAAATCGGATATCAAAATGAGTGAATAATTAATGACATAATTAAATATAGGTATGTATCTAAAAAAGTGGTGTTTGTATTTTCATTGAAATTAATAATTTTCATGAAAAAAAATCTATTTTCTGCTATGGTTTATTGCCAATATTAATTAAGAAAAACATCGTGAGGAAACCTGAAAGCCACGCGTTTATGAGACATTCTCCATAATGTTCTCAAAATCGAGTGGAATCCACAAATCCGCACTGGGCCAGCGTGGTGGACTACCCGTACTACCTAACCTAATACCTATATAATAACAAACATTCGACACGGCACACTCACACAAATGCACGCACCGACGAGGCCCCAAAGTTATAATCGCAGGATTTTAGTCCGGTTGGTAGGTACCCACCTTTCAAGCTTCTTCAATTTGCTTCAAGCGGATTTATACAAGATCAAAAGCAAGGCTAAAAAAAATCGCCTAATGAGAACTTTGGTGTTCCCAATATTTCTGTATGGCGCAGAAACATGGACAGTACGCTTGAAAGACGGTCGCAGAATCGATGAACTAGAAATGTGGTGCTGGCGGCGACTGTTGCGACATCCCATGGACAGCTTTTCGGACTACTGTGTCGATCCTGGAGGAACAAAAGTCAAAGATAGGTTATCGTCGACAGATAAGAATCCTCAAGTTCTTTGGACATATAGCTAGCAATAAACACTCCATGGAACGACTCATTGTCCAGGGGAAAGTTGAAGGCAAACGGTCACGCGGTCGATCACCCACGCATTAGACAGACATAATAAAAGCTGCAACACAAACCTCCATAGTCCAATGTTCCGACCTAGTCCGTTACAAGTGTAGGAGCATCGCGGGGGCTGCTGTAGCCAAAGAAAATGTATCATCGTCAACTACGACTACTCTGTCAAGAGTGAACGACTAAGGAGGAGGGGGTTTTATACAGTTTCATCACTAACACTGCAGCCTGCAGCTAGCTGGGACATGGTTTGCGATGGATCCGCTTCCGCAATAGCCTTTATTTCTTTATTATAAACTTTGTTCTGCGGCCGTCACCGGGGCTTGTTCTGCCATACGCATAATTAATCTTTCGAGCCATTTCTGCAAAACTGGTGCTACGATGGAACTTGTACTCGTAAATAATCCGATAAATAAATAATAAATAAATAAATATACTACGACAATACACACATCGCCATCTAGCCCCAAAGTAAGCGTAGCTTGTGTTATGGGTACTGAGATAGCTGATAATTATTTTTTTATGAGTATAATACACATAAATACTTATAATATACAGATAAACATCCAGACACTGAAAAACATTCATGTTCATCACACAAACACTCTCCAGTTGTGGGAATCGAACCCACGGCCTTGGACTCAGAAAGCAGGGTCGCTGCCCACTGCGCCACTCGGCCGTCAAGTAATATTTCAAGTTTTCCGTTTTGTGAACTAAGTGACGCAAGAAAAAACCAAAAAAGGCAAAAAACAAATGAATTAGGGTTATCCAAACACATAGCATGAGTACGTGGCTGGAAGAGGAGATATTTGAGAACAAGATGGCCAGTACTACGAAACGCAAATTTCATATGTAAGGTAAGGGACCTTATATTATAAACATAGGTACGTCTGATCGTGTTACTTCTTTGGTCTGGTCTGGTTTTTTTGGCTTACGTCATAGTTGTTTACCACTCTATCTCTCGAATAAACAGATTAAGTTATTGGGCTTAATATAACTGTATATAACCCTAAAAGGTTAGGCCGCTACCATTTTATACTGCATCATTAAATGATTGCAGTGCTTAAGATGTGGTGGAATAAAAAACACTACATTTTACGCCGAAAAAAAATATTTTATGAGTGTTATTATGTTTTGGAAGCGGCGATAGCCCAGTGGGCAGGACTTCGACTTCGCTTTCGGGGGACGGAGTTCGAATCTTAATTAGTTATGTGCGTTTTGAGCAACCTGGCCGGAGAAGAATATCATGGCTCAAAAATTTACGACAATGGTTTGGAAAGAGCACCATTATTTAGAGCAGCGGTGTCCAAAGTAGAAATAGCCGTAATGATTGCCTACCTTCGTAAGGAGACGGCACCGTAAGAAGAAGAAGGAGAAGTTTTTATTTTAAAATATCACTTTCTTCAACGGTGAAAAAAACCTCGCGAGGAAATGTGCATGCCTGTGAGTTCTCCATAATGTTCTCAAAGGTGTGTGGAGTTCACTAATCCGTAGCGTGATGGACAACGCCCTTGACCCCTTCTCAAAGTAGGAGGAGAGCCGTGCCCTGTTGTGGACCGCAAATGGGTTGATATGATGATGATGATTATGTTTTACCTTCTTTTTGGGGGCAAGCTGGGATACAGGGAGCGGGCGAAGCCTCGATCACGTCTAGTTGATCGTAATGAAAGGAACCGATCGTAGCTGCTAGCGATGATCAAGGTAAGTTAGACCAATAGGTACACCTTTCTACGGGCTCGTTGAAAAGAGGAGTTGAAATAAAACGCCAGGAATGAACATTGTCTATTGTATGTATGTATTAATACTTACTCTAAATACCGTATACTACACAGAGACTATACACGCACTAGTCGATCCAGTTCCTACTCCGTTGACTTCGTTATGACTCAGAATTTGCTCGGTTTGCGATCAAATGAGACCCGAGTGGGGACTAACAGGATTTTTACTGATATAGGAAAATAAGGAAAACATGAATACTAGTGGTTCTGCGCAAGTTTTTCGGGTGCCAACTTCTAATAACTAATTTTTTTCCAAACAATTTTATCCGCTGTTCTTTAGAATATGCCCTAACCTTTGTTTTTTCGTTTACTTCTAAGGGTCGTAGCGTAGCGTACGTGTACTTTCGGCAATTATACGTCTATTAGTTCCAGAGTTTAGCGAAACAAAAAATAAACCTTTCAGCTTTATTAGCTTTATTTAATAGCTTTATCCTTTTGAAAAATAGCCTAGCCTACAAGTTCATCGTCATGTTCTACACCAGCTGGGCCCTGCGCTTACATCCGCATTCAATTTGCTCTTTTTATTATTAAAATTTGCCAAAAATTAACAACTTTTGTTACGTTCGCTGCATACAGCCTATATTAAAAACATGACAATGGGAATATTTTCGTAAAAAATAGCTCATTATGAACTGTGAATTAAGTTAAAGAATATAATTTCATTTAAGGAGTGCCTAAGTACTAGTTTTACAAGATACTATTTTTAGCGGCAAAAAAACTTTAAAAAAGGAATATTATTAACGGATAGAGTTAGAAATGGTCTATCTTTATACATATAACTTGCAGTTAGGTACAAACTTAACTTCATCGGGACATCATAAATAAAACAGGCGTGTCTTATATCTTGGATTATGAGCCTTATATCGATGTGATAAGGTCCACGTTACGAGGAGAGAAAACATATTTTCAACATACTTGCTCGTAATGTGGTCTGGATTTGAAAAGAAGTAGGTATCTACATATATCTAAAATGTTTTCTTGAATAATTCAAAATCAGATGTTTCTGATATCTGTTTGTCACAAAAATCCCGTAATAGGACTTAGTTGCGCCAACAGATTGAATTACATAGCTATAAAAAATCAGGACCTAGAGCGCATCTCATAACAATTTTACAGCGACCAAAATAATGGTTATTTGTGCGTGCAAAATCGTTACCGTTAATAAGTCGTTACCGAAACTTAAAATAAGTAACGTTAAACCGAGCAAATTTAACAATAAGGTATGCTTGTGTTAATAACAGAAGTAACACGATAGATACATTATGTTCATTCAGTCGTATACTTATACATTTTTTTTGCGTAAGAACTAATTCACTACCAAAAAACACGAAGACATTGCAAATTCGCGATATTTATTTAAATTTATGACTGTATAATGATTTTCAATTATAATTAGGTACCTTTATTAAGTATTGAGTTCTGGTTGGATAATTTTATTTTGAGAAGATTTTTAGAGTTTTTTCTTTTTGATTCAGAAATTGCTATCAACATTACCTGCTTGTGCATACTTTGGTAGATATACACTTTATATTATAAAACAAAGGCTAACGAAACTAGAAAATTAATGAAAACTAACCAACTCTTTTTTTTAATTAGATACAAAAGGACCGTTAGGATCTAGTTCCAGCATCTGTTTTCTTTACGCTCGTACGCAAAAATTTGTTTTCACTAATTATTGATTCTTTCCATTGGCCTTCGTTTGGTTGTAAATCAGTACAGGGTACTCATTCATAAGCTCGTAAGCTTGACGCTACGCTGAACTTGAGTAGATCAATAAACGTAGTTTACGTCTGTAACATAATCGCTTAAACATAGTCAAAAGGTACATAAATTGAGTACAGAGAAATATATCAGCAAAATTAATACAGATCCGAGAACTTAAATAAAGCTAATCCCCGAAGTGATAAAAACAGAAAAAACAACGTCTTATAAATAAGTTTTATACAAAATAACGGACGGCTATGTAATGGAAATAAATAAAAAATATCAATAAATAAATGTTTGTGCGATGAATATACACATAGTTTTCACTTCGGTACCCTAAAAATAAATAGGAACTATCAACCACTTTGTTATTTTATTAGATCGTTCAAATATAGTAGTGGCCGCGAATTCCAAACGATAAAAACCTTTTCACATAATATCCTTTATTACTAACTAGTCATATAAAAACGTATACACAAGTTACAGAAACATTCACTCTCATTCAAGAAAATGTATGTTAAATCAAAACATTTATTAACCTTTTAAGACTAATCTGGTAGCACAATATCTACCCTCTGACTTCGTCTTCTTCTTTTTAACTCAATCGGTTTTGTATCATCATTCTACATAAAATGTCTTACTTCCAGGTATGTGAATGATTCCGTTTACAAACAAAACGTAGGTACATTTCGTAACATGAAATTGAAAACTTTTGTTTACAATTTTTTCTGGGATCAATGCTTCTAGAGGTATATGTTACAAATAAAAAAATACATTGAATTTTAAGAAGAGTCAGGTTCCTATTGTAACCAAAATAAGCTTAAAGACCTTTATAATATTTGAAAATTTAATAACATTCACACGTTTACATACACGCGTAAAAGTGATGTCAAGAGATAAGTTAGGGTTGGCAATTTCTGATAAAATTACTGTGACATGAAAACTAAATTAAACGGTGATTTTATAATTGTATCTAAATCAATTATAACTGAAGTAAAGGTAGTTCCCTAGTGGGTAGCCTAGTGGGAACCCTCTCATATTTTGAATTCAAGCTGAGGCTAGAATGAACGACTAATAGTTGCCGAACATTAAACGTTCAGTTTAATATTAATAAAATCCCGTATGATGTTCAATGCTTTTCTTATATAGGTATGCATATCACGTCGTCGTAAAGCGAGAGCCATTCCGCCGCGTGCAACCTGCGTCCTTGGCGAAGTTTATGTCCTTCGAGTGACCAATCACTGGACTTGCTGGGACGCGTGTTACAGGACTCGTGTAACGGAATTACAAAATACTGTTTAAGGGTGCATTAGTATATTTCATAAGGAATCACTCTGAAAAATATCAAATATAAAAGAAGCCTATTTATATTTTCATACAAATTAATTGAAACAAACATTGTAAATGTTTACTTATGACAACCCTATTGAAGATAAAAGACCGACACGTGCATAGTACCTACGTTACGCGACGCGACATAATATAGTGAAAGGAGTCACTTGATTTTACTTTTGCATGTGATGTTAGGGCTGTATCTGATTCCTTTCAGTAAAAACTATGGCAGCGGTTTACTCAAAAACTTTTAGTGTTTCAGTTTCACAGATAAGTCTCAGAGACAGTAAATAATGTACCTCTAAAGCCTCTCTTAAGTATTATTTACACGTTGTATAATAAAAATACTCGTCAGAGGGTATATTTTATTTCAGAACTCAATCATTTTTATGAAGTATGTACATCTACAGATTTTTTGAATGGCTTACTATATTTTTTTTATAATAACAGTAAAATTATCTTCATTATTCTCGAAGTGGAATGTATGTATCTTAGATCTATAACCTCGAATACAGTCGCAAATACATCAATTATTATTTATAATAATTATTAATAGTCTAACACTATCTAATACTTTATTAATATAACTTAAAAAATAAATAGCTTATTATTGAAATCTATCACTATAATTATTTATTGTACGAACGCGTATACATGTATTTTCAGATACAGCTCACATTTTACACTATTATTATTATTATTACTTATTTGTTTACAATTTAACGACTTGGACACGACACGACTGTCGTCACATTAATTTATTAAAAATAATTGAAGTTCTTAAAACTTTGGTAAAAACACTAACAAAGTGACAGGAGGTATTTTTCTGATGCAAAACAGTTTGCACAGTTTAGCAAATGATAACTAATTAAAAGAGCGTTGTTTTCGTTATTTAAAGGATAATAATTTAACCTACAAGTACAAAGGGAACCAGCAAATACGAAGATGAGAAAATTTCAATCAAGCGTAGCAAAACAAAGAATGCTAATTAACTTAAATAATTTTTAGACAAATTAAAAAGAAGCGAAACAGTTTTAGATTTCAGGTTATCTAAAAAGTCTTGACATTTGTTTGAGCTTACGATGGACGCCCGTGTTTTAAAATATAAACGAACTTGGAAATAACACCGAAGTAATATAATGAGAAGCGCGCACTAGTCGCACCGGCGTCGCTGCACGGCACATGGCCGGGAGACATTTTTCTCCCTGGGATCATTTTATCTTCTCCCACAGCTTTATTAACTCTCAAAACATGGGCGCACTTTTGGAAATAATATCCAAGTATCTAGTATACTCTAATATAACAGAAATATAAACGGGAGTAAACTTTTCCTATTCCCTGTTGTGGCGCTTTGGCAGGTGGACACTTTATCCCTGGTCAGTTGATATAATTTTTAGATCCAGCACGGTTATCATAGGAGATTCAATTAACGTGTCCACCTGCCAAAGCGCGGTAAGAGGAAATAGAAGAAGTTTACCCCCGTTTATTATTACACTTGTATTATTTGGATAACGCTCGAGCAGTTAATAGAGCTGAGGGAGAACATTTTTTTTTGCCTTTGTCCGGGAGGAAAATGTGTCCTGCCCACGCTGTCCGCGCAGCCTGTGCGGCGGGCGCGGGCGCTCAGTCGTAGGGCGCGTGCGCGTGGCGGCAGGCCGGCGGTCAGTACACGGGGCTGTGCGCGTCGTAGTTGAGCTGCAGGTAGGGCGGGATGGCGGCCGACAGCTCGGACGCGCGCCGCCGAAGCGCTGCGATGCTGTGCCCGCGCCACACCTCCTCCTCGCCGCCCTCGCCGGCGCCGCCTGCGACAGCCAGCAGCCTTACACACCGCGCGCGGACCCGCCCGACCATAGTGGCTAAGAACTCACGGAGCGATATTCACCAGCGCCAGCCGTAATGGCGGAACTCACGAGACTGGAGTTTCGTGCTGTAACTTAGCCACTACGGTGTCGATTATCGTCCGCAAACTTAACAGGTGAGTATCGTAAGACGCGCATTATTTACGATAAGATTCCTCGCTGACAGATCGCACAGCGCGTGGCTGTGGCTGACCGCGACCCGACTCTACCAGTTACATGTGCGCGTTCTATAGGAGCTGAGGGCCCTCCACCGCGGAGTTTGCGGGTGAAAAACGCTTCTTGAGTTGTTAGCCTAATACGGGACTGGCTGCCTCATAAATGACAGGTTAAATTGTAGCGCCACATTTGACATTTAAGTGTCTTTGGAGTTCCAGTTGTAGTTTTTGTGACCTTTTGTGACCGTGTTTATCCGGGAAGAACTACTGCCATGCTTATTAAAGCAGCTTTTTCCGCAGCTTTGTTTCGGTCTGAAGAGTGTAGTTGCCAGTGTAATGACATGCTCATGAGATTAAACCCTCAGGTAGAGGGCTACAGGGTGACAAGTCGCAATACGTGTTCCTTGCATGCACTGCGAAATTTTGCTCTGCTTGTAGGTGATAGTTTCGCACTTAGCTGGGCCATTTACATGGTCCCTCAAATATTACTTTAAAAAAATAATACTTATAATTCTTCGAATTCGATTCATAACTGCGAAGATCAAGGCCAAGTGACAACACTAGCTGCTACAAGCGACGTTTTATCACAGGGAGAATAGAAAGAAAAGTTTATTATGACCTTAGTTTATTAGCTCTCCTTAAATTGAGGGTCACTATTTTCTATGCAATTGTTATCTTGATGTAAATTACGAAATCTTTATATAGAGCCAAATAAAAAACCATGGTAGTTATAATAGATAGAAATTCCAGTTAGCCCAGTTTTTTCTCTAGAAGGTTGGGTATCTTGAAAGCTGCTGTGCAATTCGATGCGAATCCAATAAAAAACACACAAGTCATAATAGTCGTAAATTGCTGCGTAATATCCAGCTGTGGTGAACACTTCTGAGAATATTACGCTGCTGGGGACATGTAAGCGTTAGTAAAGGCTACCTGACGTGGTGGGCGAGGCGTTGTTGTTGGCGCAGTGGCCCATGTGCGGCGGCGTGGGCGACCCTTCCAGCGCGCCCTGCTGCCCGCTGATGTTGTTGCAGTACGACATCATGGTGTCGCCTGCAATCGGACACGACATATTGCATTGTCTGCCAGCTCACTACAGGGCGGTTTATCCAGGGATATGGAGCCCCGCACAGGTAGCATGGCACATACAGCTTTATCAACTCTCCGAGCATTGGCGCACGTGGGAATGTCTAAACACTAAACGTGTCATACTACTTTTAATGTTAAACATTTTAAAAGAAAACTTTACAGTAAACTTTCCAGAGTTAATTTTTCTATTATTTATTTATTTATTTATATTCTTACTCTAACACTATCATTACAGAATACTTAAACCTAATGCGATAGTGTAGCTTTTTTTTTTTACATAATCTTAACATTATAATATTTAATTACCTATTTGGGTAACAAATAACCCACATTGCGATCCTTGTGAATTCACTCGGAGCGCAACAATACAAATCACATTGCTCTGATATGACATTGAGGATTTTGATTTGTTAATTATTAAGACGAGGCTTATTAATAATATATAATACCAAGGGAGTTGAGTGGGTAGTGCGACTGGTAGGGCTGCGAGCCCACGGAGCTGATCGGCAAGGAGGGGTTAAGGTCGGCGGCGAGTTGCGGCAACCCACCCGCACCGAACCCGCCCATCGAGACGCCACCCTGAGACAACTGGCCCAGACCTGGACAAGAGATGAAGCTATGACCCGAATATCCAATTATCAAATTTTATCGAAGATGATACCGATAGTCTCTTCACAGAATATATGTGGTCTTATGTAAAGTGCTAATCCAAATGCAAGATTTTCTTCCCCGGAAAGGGAAAGCACTATTTTGAGGCATTTAGTTTAGTTGGGAGATTGGTGCACACTATCGCGTGATGCCGCGCCGGTCTCACCTGCCGGCATGGACCAGGGCCGGTCGCCGAACACGCCGGGCCCGCACACGTCTCCGCCGAAGGGCGGCAGGCCGTGCGAGGGCAGCAGCGAGCCGGGGGAGCGGAACACGTTGGTGCTCTTCTTGCGCTTCTTCCACTTGGCGCGCCGGTTTTGAAACCACACCTGGAACCAACCGACACTACGTTATTGTTAACTTCCCACCAATTATACTATAAGGTTTGACGAACTCCTTAATGCAGTGAAAAGCGCTGTAGGCTTTAAGTGAGAGGTCTCGCGTATTTATGAATTTTCTCTGGTACCATGTCATATAGAAACTGATTAATTTATTTTTGCTTGGATTTGCTTGGACTAATAGGTTAAATATAACTGCCGCACCCCTATTTGGTAAGCCCATTACCATCTTAGACTGCACAATCACTTACAAGCAGGTAAGATTACAGGCAGGGACTTACTTGCAGTGAAAGACGTCTTACACGTGCGAAAAACCTGAAAGTTGGTCTCAAATCACTCATTTTTAAGAAAAGAAAAACTGGCGCAATTTAAACTCAGTTCAGTTATATATATTATATTAATATATATATTGAGAATCCAAATATGGGATAGCGCTTCTCCTATTGTATAATTTGGAGTTTGAACAAGACGTTAGTTTACCAATTTTTATTTATTTTTATTTTCTCCATTTTTTTATTTTGTTCTCATAAATCTGCTTTATTTTAGCAATCATTTAAGTATGTTTAAATTCTATGTAGGCCTACGAGTGCTACAATCAATATTTTGATATTTAGTCTGCAGCTACTGAATCCTCCATAATTGTCTGTATATTGAAACGCTGCGGAGTTAAAGACACTTATAACTGATTTTCTAAAAAAGGAGATTACACCCTTATAAATAACAGTGACCCGTTTATTATAACTGCAATAGTTTCAATACCTTCAATTAGTACATTACGCTGAAAATCTATTGAAGTTTTAAAGAAATTCTGTGGTTTTGACTGAGACTTAACATATTCAATTCCAGAGTGAGGATGATGTCAGATTACGGCAACTGAACGCAGTTTGCTATTGCTACCACTGGAAACAAAAACAAGAAGAAAATAATCCTTCATTAAATAGACTTAAGATAATAAATTAATAACTAATAATGCGGATAGCAAATTAAATTAATGTTGCTTTTGTATTTTATGGTAAAGTTACGCCGAACACTTTTTGATCCACACATGTGGAATCAAGCAGTAAGCCTCATTGATCACTATGAAATTAAAATTTTCCCTACTTATCAGTTTCCATGCCACGTTTCAAAAATAAAAACGAAAAGTATGGCTGCATTTGTGAAGCGCGATTTCTCGTTGATCATTTTGTGTACAAGCTGAAGCAAAGCGAACGAGCTTGCAATTGATCGAGCTGAAATTCAGCATAGCACGCAACATGTCCTTTTAATCAGAGAGTTGCATATTTTCGTTTCGTAATTTCTGAAAAAGAGTTTTAATCACGCGCTAATTCGGAAACCGGGGTGAGCTGAGGAGGATATACTTCGCAAATGTATACAAAAAACATGAGGTCAGGAACAAGTCATTTTTGTTAGTTTTGCGACATTTTTTAATCCGTCCGTGAATTTCAGTTAAACCTAAAATTACGCGACCGAAACCGACGGAAATTCACAATGCAAAAAATATCGCTTGTCTTAAAAAGTACTGCAGCAAATGTTACCTACGCAAATTCAAATTCATTTATTCATTTCATAAGCATACTTCTATTTGTAGTGACTCTACCACTGAGTCAGAGCGCAGACTCTACCGAGTAGAAACTTACTTACTTAGCTACTTAGCAATTGCTCTTTTCTAACATAATTTTAGAGTTTAACAATCATTTTTCTACCTTATCATTACGATATTCATCAATTGTATAGTAACCAAGATTAAGTACCTTAAAGTTTACGTCCATAATATATTATTGTTTAAATGTAGGCGAAAGTAAATCTAATATTACCTCCGGTATACCCAAATAAAGGATTACTGTACTTTTCTCAGTCGATATGCTGTTAACGATAATTAAGGTGAATTTCTAGTAAGTCAATTGTCTTTATTTCGATTGTCTTGGTTATCCAATGAATACTAGCTAAAGTAAGGAAGCTGAAAGTTAGCCGTAATATGGTGGTTATAATTCTATAGGTATATGCTTTTAACTGCAAATATAAACTACCTTTTAATATGGTGAAAATTTTATGATTAGTTTAAAATTGCTTATGCGTTTGAGAAAATAATTTTCCCAAGTGAACCGGTAAATCTCTCTCGGCTGCCCAAGGGCCGCCATTTGTCAGAGGGCCGGGCGCACCGGATCACTCCTAAACTCCTAAATCTGGCAGATTATTCGCAAATCGCGGCTCATTTGTTATTCCGCGCCCGTCGCCGACGGCACAGATTGATATTTATTGAGCTGCTCGAGCTGACCTTTGGGACGCCGCTATTACTGCGCACCACATGCGAACACCTACATGGTTCACAATGTTAGCAAAATTACTCTAGTTCACCGGTTAGGAACATTGCAGTCTCAGGTGAAGTCGAACTAACCAAGAGGAAGTAAGTGTTTTACTGGCCCATGTGGTATCGTACAGGGTACGATACCACAGCGATTGAGAGATGCTATGCTATGCTGAGACTGGTGGTATGTCTACGCGATCTAATCAGGAATGAGGAGATCCGTAGAAAAACTAGAGTTACTTGGTGGGAGCCGCTGGAAACAAGCGGCCCAGGACCGTGAATTTAGGTTTGACAAGTGTCAGCACCGGCCGTCAATCGGTTGAAATAATTATTAAGAGATAAGTTATTTGACGAATTAAAAATTAGTCCTAATTTATCACGACCAACCGTTTGTTTTTGGTTTTCTGTTTTCTACTTTAAAAAACGTCAGCTTTATAACCATTCGCAATTCGCTGCCTACGCATTCTATTTTAAATCCGAAATGGTTAAATATTTAGCATCATTTGAATAACCTCGATTTAAAATAAGGAAAAACCAAAAAGCCAAACAGTGTATACGACAATCACATTAAAGATGCACCGGGGAAGAGCGAGAGGAAGATAGGATATGTCGCATGAGTGGGAAACGAGGGTGGTGTAGGAAAGAGACAGCGATACTCATTTCGTTGGTGTCAGGAGCAAGCTCTATTATTTATGGTTTGTCGTGAAGCGTTTATTTGTACGCGGTGCGAATTTTTCTTTTGTCTTTGTTTATGTTTGTAGAACCCGACGAAAAATAGAGCTATTGCGTAAATGTACAATAACGAAGTTTATTTTAACGCTTACATTTCAAGTTGTAAACTTTTCATTACATGCAGCAGATTTTCCAGTAACATTTACTCATTTTTGGGACTCCACTCCATTGAGACCATTAACTTCTAGTTCTTCAGACTTTCTGCCTTTATCCTTCGCGATGTCGTGTCGTTAAAATTGACATTTTTTTATAGTAATAATTGACGGATCAACCGGATGGATCTGATGGTAAGTGGAAAACCATCGCGTATAAATAACTAACTTACAAAACTTCGCAAGGCATGCAAGGAACGCGTCCTACAAATGTGTTCATCCGTCTGTGGCGTATGCGTTGGTTAAGTCTCTTGTACGTAGTAAACACGTCCTTCTGACTGAGCACAGCCATGGTAGTTGCCGACAGCAATGCTTCTTTGCGGCAGAACTAGGCCAAGCGGTAGTCTCCCGGATGAGGTCTGTCACAAAAAGCTCTTCTACTACTGATGATAATACATCAACGCACGTAAATAGACTAATGTCGACCATGCATCCCTGGCCTCATTCCAGCTATCCTTAAAGGCCTTACACGACCAGCAAGCAAGGTGTCGAAGAAGCTTTTTATTTGTACCTTTTTTAAGATTTCTATATCTAGTTTAATCGATTAACGTATTGATTCAAAATTAGAACTCTATCTATTCCTAACTATAAAGCTTAAACGTTCCGAAATCCCGGGAGCGACCCCAGCTTATCCCGTGCGCGGAAATCAATAGCTCACTGATGACGTGCGATTTGCGCTGATCCCACATCATTTGTCATTGTTATTTCTTACATATTGATTTAGTAGGCCTCCTGGTTTATTTCCTCAGTCAGTAGGGTCAACCTACGTATATCATAAATAAACGCTTCAAGCACATATATTTATATGCCTCATAAGTTGAAGAAATAAGAGCTTAGAGAATTCGAGAAAAAGAAGAATTTGAATTCAAGATAGATAAAACAGTTATTGAACGTCTTGAGCAAATAACATAGATATAAATATTACTTAAACTAATTTTATTCAATTTAGGCATTTTAACAAAAGATATTTAGGTAGATACAGTAATGATTTTAACAATGAAGGAACTAAGTTAAAATTATGTAGATTTTAGTATTGCAAATAAACCAACATACCGGCATAGAGCAACATAATTGAAAAGCATTCATTATTCAGAAAACCTACTTGTTTAAATCATGTAACCCTATTTTTTTACTTTATTTATATATAACTAGCTGTAACCTGCCACACTTCGCTGTGACACATTGTGATTGAATGGTTGAGAAAAATAGATAAAAACAATTCTTGATGCGTATTATATATCATGCTAAAATTTCAGCTCGATCGGTGCAGAACTTTTTGAGTTTTTGAAGCGTACACATACCAACCTAACATTTTTATATATATAGATATATTTTTTTATGTATATATGATACATATAAAAACATATTTATTATTATTTTCTGTATTTATTTTCTTCGCCATTGGTGGCCTGGAAGAAATCGCTTTGAAGCGATAAGGCTGCCAAATTGTATAGGTAGGTACGTTGTTTTGTTATACTTTTTTATGTGCTTTTTGTGGTGTGCAATAAAAGTATATTCATTAATTCCTTCATACTTTTATACATTTAATGGTTGTTAGATCTGTAACTACTTTTTGCTCTGTTGATTTTCTATTTAATCCGGTCTTCCTTTCACATTACCGTGAATTTAAAGTCCACAAGACAACCAATATTACGGTCGAACACTCAATATTACTGTCGAATAATTTTCTAAAGCACTTTTCAACAATAGAAATTTGCTAAAGCCCTATTGAGTCTTGAAGGGTGCTCCGGTAGTGTAAGGTCGTAAAGGTTTAGTTAGATTGTCGAAGTTCGCTCGCAAGACCTTCGAGACGGCTGTTGAATCCCTGCAACGACACTTTGAGATTTCTATCCGCGAGGAAATTCAATGACCGAGACATTAGAACTTTGAAAGAGCTACAATAGAGTTAGCTTTCCATATTTCATCGTCACCGCTTAATTAATTAAACCATCTGTTTGCTTTCAATTTACATACTAGTACTGTATAATTTAGTGATAGAATTATACAGTGGTTAGGACTTTGGCCTCACCTTCGAACTTTGGAGTTAGTTCGAACCCCAGCATGCACGTCTAACTTTTACTAACAAACCTGCATGCCTGAGAGTTCCCCATAATGTTCTTAAGGGCGTGTTGAGTCCACCAATCCGCACTTGGCTAGTTTGGTGGACTATGGCCTTAACCCCTCTCATTCTGAAAGGAGACCTATGTCCTATGGTGAGTCGTGTTAGACATCCGCAATAAAAGTTTACAACTTTCGTGCCTTTCCAAGATACGGAATCATGGGCTTTCGCGCACTTGACAAGATTTTTGTTATTATTTTTAATATTTAATCTAATTACTACGGCACTTACGATAACGAGATGGAACTGTATTGGATGGACAACAGACACAAATGAATGGAAGATAACTTTAAACATTATACAAGACATTATATTACTATAATGGGTGGTATTCTGCGATATATGACGCCACGCATTATGTACACGCTCATTTTATTTTGCTATAAAACTTTAATAAGTTATTGACCCGCTCGCTCGCTCGTTTCGTTCCTAAATTTCCAGCGTTCATTCGCATGAAAATGTTCTATAAAAATAAATGTAATTCACATATTTTATACCACCATTACCGTCCATTAGCACCGCATACTAAAGCGCAGTGTGTTGGTTTTGCAGCATCGCTGGTAAGTAGGTGTGCACGCAACTAGTAGGCACGACGGTAGGTGTTCGGACGCCGTGTCGTCACGCGCGTGAGTGGCGAGTTACCGCGCCCCGTGTATGCTAGTCGTGCGAGACGAGACTGCGATGTACTACAGTGCTAAGTGAAACGAGATTGCCCATAATACTTCAGCTATCTTTTTGTGGTTATCATGTAATCTTTACATAGAAGAAACAAAGTAGCTCCCCGTTTTTGTACGCTTGGATCTTTTAAACTACGCGACGGATTTTAATGCAATTTTCAGCAATGGATTGAAACGGAGTGTTTATACGCAGTAAACATGCATGTTATAGTAAAGAAAAACCATGAAATACAAACATGTGCATATAAAAATCGCGCATAAAACCATAATAATTATTAATTACTCCAAAGTGCCCCTCATACAATATTGCAACCGTGCAAAGGAACCGTGCAAAGGCGTAACAGGTCGCTAGTAATATATAATATTATAAATGTGAAAGTGTGGATGTTAGTTCCTTAATCGCCCAAAAACGGGTGAATGGATTTGGATGAAATATGGCTTGCATGTAGCCTTTGACATGGCGTAGCTCCCGAAGAAAAATTAAAAATTGTTTACGAGCTAAGCTGCGGGCAGACAGCTTTGAAATTTGGTACACATATTACCTTTGTTATGGAAAAGGGCATATACTTTCCATATCGATCTCTCTAATTTATGCAATTTCTTTACTATTCATTTATTTATGCGATTATCTTTTTATTTTGACTATTTATTTATGCGATTATTAAGCATAAAATTGTTAGCGAACAAAGCTTTAGAAACCATTCTGTAGTCCAGGCAGACGAAATCGAAGACAAGCAGGGGGCGGAAGCTAGTCTAAATAAAAAGTCTGTTAACAAAAACCAATTGTTGGACGATATTATGTTTTATAAAATGATTAAAGGTCATTGTGGACGTGTTAAAACGCATTTATTGCCTTGGTTACTATGCAATTTATTTATTTCGGTTGCTTGCTTGAAAGTTTGTGACTAAAAAAATTACAGCTTTCATAACTGCACAGTAAAGTCAGTACAGTCGGTTGTTATATCGGTGTACTTACCAGTAGCGAACAGGATTTTGAGTTAAATGCTCAAGGAGAGGGAGCACCGTGTTACCTAACACCTAACGCTTAATATATTAAAAATGTTTATCCCCGTTCTTTCTTTTTTCAATGAATCAAAAAGACTCAACACAAGTTAAGGACAACTTTTTTTTTACTTGCCGCTAAAACATACTTTAAACGCTGCCACTCACGACTCGCGCCAGCGCCGGGCGCGCATGACGCCAACGAGCTAAACAAACACACGTTTCACGGTAGCTAGCCGTTGCCACCGCGAGGGTACCGCCTACACACTGCGCCTGGGTGCCTCGCCGGGAGAAACTAGGTGAAATTACATGTACCTACTCATCTACACTACAGTATAAAACAAAGCACAATACATCAATATATTATATGTACAATAGCGCGCTGTTTATACGCTGAGACATGTAAACTACGTTACGGATTTAATCCAGTTCTCAGCAGCAGTGATTCAAAAGGAAACGTTACATGTACTATATTTTGGAATTTATAATTTCTGAACTTTCTCTGGTCTGGTCTGGTGGGAGGCTTTGGCCGTGGCTACTTACCACCCTACCGACAAAGACGTGCCACTAAGCGATTTAGGGTTCCGATGCGATTTCGCGTAGAAACCAATAAGGGGTATGACTACCATACTCCCTAACAGGTTAGCCCGCTACCATCTTAGACTGCATCATCACTTACCACCAGGTATGACTACAGTCAAGGGCTTATTGGTAGTTTAACTAAAAATATATATTTTGGTAGAGAAAAGCAGCAGGAAGAAGCAAGATCCTTTTTATTACGAAATACAGGCGACACGAATAATGTAATAAAAGATGCCTACATCTTTCCAGTGAGCAATTTAAAATACGAAATCGACTTTTTTGAGGCTTCTGCTTTTTAACACCTGTTGAGGATGATTTTTCAGATCAAAGTTATTTTAAAAACTTCTTTGAACAGCACTAAAGGTGCTCTGGTTCCCAATGCAAATGCAGCCGAGGTAGTGAGTCGTGTCTGAAGATACCTACGAACATACTAAAGAAACCTACCCGTATAATTTTTGAGATGAAGATCTTGAAGACATTGTTAATCTTCTAGAATATCCCCAAGTAATGAACGTTACTATAAACGTAAAATAACCTCAATAAATCTTTTGCATTTTCCATAAATACATATAATTTCTTATGCATATTCTTTATGTTTAAAACTACTTTTATCGATAGTATGGACCTAAACAGCTTATAAGCGGTGATAGCCAAGTAGTTAGGGCTTCGGTTTCCTCCGGCGGAAGGAGTTTGATCCCCGGCCCGAAACTCTATCTTTTCGTAGTTATGTGCGTTTTTGATTTAAGAAATCAAAATATCTCTTCTGTAAAGGGAAACATTGTGAGGAAACCTGCATGCCTGAAAGTCTTCCAATACCGGTCTCAAAAAGCGTGTGAAGTCTACCATTCCACACTTGGCCAGCGTGGTGGACTATGGCCTTAACCCTTCTCGTTCTGAGTTCATAATGAAGATGATAGGTTTCAAGATGAATCAAGCATAGACTGGAGGTATATGAAGTAGAAAATTGCTGGAGATCGCAAAGGTAGCTCGCCAAGCGCGCGATTGAATCGCTTTCGTGTGGGTGGCTGTACACGCAGCGCTGAGGCGCGAGGAGGCTATAGCGGCTGTAGTTCGGTACATAGGCTGTAATTGGCGCTCGTTGGAGGGAATCGCTCGATACATACACGCGCAAGCGTACACGCCCCGCTGCGCCTAGTGCTGGCCGACCTTCGCTTTATCGATATTACTGTTGCCCGCGCTCTACGTGCGATTTTATTGTTTGACGGGCGATTGCCGAAGTAGCCAGCGACCCTGCTTTCCTAGTGCGAGTCTGTCGGTTCGATTCCCACAACTGAAAAATTTGTATGTGATCAACATGAATGTTTTCAGTGTCTGGGTGTTTGTCTGTATATTATAAGTATTCAAGTACTTGAATTGTACATAAAAATATTCATCAGTCATCTAGTACTCATAACACAATCTACACTTACTTTATGAGTGTATACGGTTTTTTGTACAAATCCCGTGGGAGCTTTTTGTTTTGTAGGAGGAAAGTGGCTTTTCTCCGTCCTTTTGACTAAATCAAGTCAATTGATTTAGTAGTTGGGGTGTAAAGTATGGACATACAAACAAACCTACTTTCGCATAAACTGATATTATACAGTTTATTAAGGTCCTTTTTTTAGTCAAAATACAAAAAGCCACAGTTAAATTTTTTTCGGCTTATTTATGGCCTTCGGAACCCATGGTAAAGTCACTTCAGATATATACGAGAAGTTTCTGTGAACCCTATCAACTAAAAACCTATACCTAACTATAACCTACCTAACCTATTTAAATGAATCTAGTATTTGGTTATATTTGTAAAACATCAAATGTATTATGAGAGCATAATTATATAACTTGTGATTTGCAACAAACTTTCCATTAGCATGTTGGTATTCGTTTTAAATTCTTTCTTTATTACACCATTGGAACTTAATAAAGATTTAACTCATGAATATCAAAAATATATACGTTCAATTAGAGTTCAAGTTCAATTAGATATAGCTAGACAACAATTCACCATCCTCCCATACGGCCGTGCTGAAAAGGCGACTTTTTGTCACTTAGCCATAAATAAATTTCAGACTAGTATCTGCATCTGCAAAACGAGCTACATACGTATCTAGCTATATGTAGAAACCTGTAATAAATGGAATATCATTGCCTATACACAGAGCAACACTTTGCAGTGCATGCAAGGCACACGTGGTGCAGGTTTTAGAATATAGTCAGAGACTATAAGAATGTTAGCTAGGAGTATTATGGTTTTTATAATTTTAAAGCAGTTCTGTCTATGATACTCTGTTGTATTTTTGAGTATGGGATCTCTATTCAGTTGCTCAAGTGTTTTAACACTTGTATTGTTTACTACTTGATTCATTCTTATTAATGTTATTTAAATAAATATAAAATACAGAAACTGCTTTAAAATTATTTAAAATTTAACACAGCAATGCTGCTGCTACCACCTGACAGGACTAATATGCGAGTAGTACTTCCCGACGAGCTCTGCCACAAAAAGCTTTACTAATACTTAAAAGAAGCTAAACAATTGAAAGAAGATTGTACCTAAATTTTAATTATTAATGAAATCGATAGAATAATTTATTTATCGACTACAGCGGTTCAATCCCCCATGCCGCCCGCCCTACGCATAGTTTCCGGTCTGCGCGCACCCTCGCGTAGCTTCCTTCCCCGCACAGCCTACACAATTACCATTAACTAATATTATATGCCCGAAATACTGATCATTCGCCGGTAATCATCCAATAATTAAATACCGCAGCAAATACTTTAGCACATTAGTCGCACGGTAATTGCTCGGAGCTTGGTTGTGGAGTCATTAGAAAATACAACATCTAGACACGCAGATAATTTCTGATTTAAATGGAACATAAGTCAGAGTTAACTTCGTCATCTAGGGGCTAGCATGTTTAACTATAAATCACCAGGTCCGGGCGCCAAAAATTGTAGTTAGGAAATTGACGATGTCCCTATGCCTCGAACAGCACGTTAAGCCCCAGGTCCCGGTTATTATCACTTGATGGCGGTAATCGTGGTCAAAGACCACCAACCCGTATTGGAGCAGCGTGTTAGGTATTTGCTTTTAACCGTCTCTCCTGTGAGAGACAACACCGGTGCCTGTGGGACGTCAATAGGCTGCGGATGAATGTTTCAGAGAAGATCGGATCCGAAAATTATTATATTAACTGCACGTGCATTTATCATTTCTATTTAGATACAGCATAACTACTGGGAGAAAAGTCATACAACTAAACGGTTGTACTCGTGTGTGTGTGTGTTTAAAAAATTTTTTTTTTTTTTATAAAAACACACTATGAAACCATTACGTCTTGTGACCATAAAGCTGGCGCATATTTAGCCCAAGGGCTAAGTCTAGCAATTCAATAGCGCCAGCATTTTGGGTACCATGCCCATAAGTGATCAGTTATGCGGCTTATATTTTTTGTACTTACGGCTTATGTTAGTTTCTAATTATTATCATTTATTTACTAACTGCAATTATACTTTGCTGAACTAAAAAAAAAAAGTTACTCACCATTTAATAAACCACAATACATTATAACTTTAATTAATTTTAGATAAGTACTTTGAGTGTACGGATTACTATTTCAGGATGAACAGGTCGTATATTACGTGATTTAGATCGACTTATTTCACTCAGAAGGCTTATGAACCATCTTTATGCAAAAAATGACATCAATCCGTCTGCGGCTGCTTGATTGTAAGGACTAACCAACAAATACAATCTTGCATTCATTCCGATATTAAGATATAGATACACGCATATATATTTTTAATTATTAGAGGTCTGTTTTTATTTAAAAGGTGAATTAGTAAATAGGTACTAAATACAATTATATTACTGGTTTTTTGCATATCAGAGTTTTAGATATGCTTTATACAAATATACTACCTACCTACTATGATCAATAAAGGAAAACAATATATTTGACAGCAGTATCGACATTGGGTCATTTTGATACCGGTAACGTTGCGATGGTAAAATATGAAAGAAATGTAGTTTTATCTCTCCCTATTAGTCCTCAGCACGTAGCTGTTGCATAAATAGCAAATATAACATAGAGCTATGACCATTTTGATACTTTAAAAGCGTCATATAATTCAATGAAGCTCATCTTGTAACTTCGGCACAATAAACCGTGTAACACCGCTTTGTGTTGCTTCGCTAACCCCCGGCTTAAAGTTGTCGTGGAATTGAATGCAATGCCGGAAACGGTAACGTCGCCTCGCCTTCTCGAAACTTCAGGCTAAGAACCGTTCCGACTGCGATGCTTTACTATATGAATGTATACTAATGGAGGTTGTTCAAAGACGTTCATTTATTATCAATTTTGAAACGCATGTATGTTTCTGATTAGATTATCCGTACCCTACCACAAAAGTTTAAGTTACGTGTACAAACTAAATTATAATATTGCAAGATCCGAATTTTATCAAACTGCGCGATACAAAGGTGAAAGATAGGTGTGTCTTTGTGGCGCTCTAGAGACCTTCGCGTGGATCTATTTTGAATCAATTACGTCAATCGATTTGTCCTAAGCTCAAGCTTGCGTTCATCGCCTAAGACAGTAATCCAACAAGACAGACAGACAACATCAACTTCCTAATAAAGGCTCATGGCCAAGACTTGGATTTGAATCACGGGAAGGTCATTCTATTATAGGGCACAAGTGTACGACGATACACACATCGCCATCTACTCCCAATGTAAGCGTAGCTTGTGTTATTGGTACTGAGATAACTGATGAATAATTTTATGAATAATATACATAAATACTCATAATAGATAGGTGTAGATAAACACCCAGACACTGAAAACCATTAATGTTCATCACACTAACAATGTCCAGTTGTGGGAATCAAACCCACGGACTTGGACTCAGAAAGCAGAGTGCGCAATCACAGGTGCACTCTCTATTCCCTCAGGATCCGAACTCTGTCGAATTAAAAATAACTACCGAAGATAGCCAAGAAACCGCAGAAAAATCATTGAACATACAAACAGCCCTTCTCATTTAGCAGTTGTTTTCAAACAAACAAGGGGCCACTACTCGCTCGCACAACGTCGAACAATGCTGGCGCGTCGCGGCGAGTGGCGCGTACAAGTAAAAAGAATTAAACCTCCCGCGGGAGTCCACTGCTGCAGAACAACCGACACATCTGCCGCGGTAAGATGCATTCCGTGTTGGATCATTTCATTACGTAGAATAGACAGCTTTCCCATCGATATACAAACTACTCGCGAATGCTTCTGACCACCTCCCGGCGGAGTGTTGAGCGCTGTAGTGTTATAAATGCGAAGTCCCTTACAGGGGCTACCTACGTATTTATAATTTCTGAATATTCCATGAACTGGTCTTGGGGGAGGCTTCGGATGTGGCCAGCTGCTACCTACAAGCGGCGTGGCGTTCCTTCAAAATGCCGCGTTGAAAGTCCAACAAAAAAGAAAAGCTAACTTGTGGTGGATAAAAAAAAGCTGCTAACAGCGAATACTCTGCAGTCGTTTCAGTTTAAAAAAGGTTTGCTTTTCAAGGAAAATAAAACCTAGAAAATAAATGCTATCGAATTTTTTTTCGTCAGTAGAGTAATCAATCAATAAGCCAATTTGATCTTATATCCAAATACTTTTAATGTTTTGATTGACACCGCGTGTTTTTTAAGAACAATTCGTAAAGTTATTTTTCTAAAAGTTGGTTGGCTTTTATAATATGATTCCTAAGGTAATTTTAGACTTACCAATGCATAAGTTTAAAGAATGTGTTAAAACACATTTATTACAGCGAGGTTATTATACAATTGATGAATTTCTTAATGACAAGGTTGCTTGGAAGCATCCGGCTCCGCTTTCATCTCTCACAAGATAAAAAAATGAATTTTGAAATGTAAAATGTAAATTGTTAATGTTGGAAAAGAGCAACTGCTGAGTTTCTTGCCGGCTTCTTCTCGGCAGAATCTGCCTTCCGAACCGGTGGTAGAGACACTACACACAGACAGACTTGACGTTTCAAAAGTGTTTATATTAGGCCTACTTGAAATAAATGAATTTTGAATTTTGAATTATTGGTTCCTGAAAAAACCAAAGTAACTATGATGTATAATACAATATTATATCGGCACTGAACCCTTTCAAACTACCCTTGTTAAAACAATATAAATAGGAAAAATAGTTTACCGTTTGTTCTTGGTGGTATTTTAAGTCTGATTGGAATATTCCGCTGCAACCTGAATCTCAGATACACCTAGGAAAATAATTCTTTACCCTTCCTTGTTTATAGACAACAATTTATTCATAATAACTATAAAAAGCCGATTTAGCGAGCCCCCTGCGTTTTAATTACGCTTCCCCCATCACAGCCCGGCCCTTTGATATTGACTTTTAAATCTGTAGCATCACGCGGCGCAGGGGGAGGGGGCGCAGTTATTATTAGTGGATTAGACGCTCAATTAGTTTGTACGCGTTGGTTCATGTTTGTTTTATGTCTAATCCAATGAATATTTGGTGTGGCTCATTTGAACCATTTTTAGGGACCGAACATAAGGCAAAAAAAACATTGTAGATGTTTGCAACGAGTGATGCGCATAGGAAAACAAATATGATGGTCTCCTAGATATGAATCTGAAGTAGTTATTCTTCTACTACGCGTAATACTGCCAATATAATTTCGACGGCCGATTGGCGCGGTGAGCAGCGACCCTGCTTACTGAGTCCAAGGCCGTGGGTTCGATTCCCACAACTGTAAAATGCTTGTGTGATGAACATAAGTGTTTTTCAGTGTCTTATGTTGTTTATCTGTATATTATAAGTATTTATGTATATTATTCATAAAAATATTCATCAGTCATCTTAGTACCCCTAACACAAGCTATGCTTACTTTTGGGGCTAGATGGCGACGTGTGTATTGTCTTAGTCTATTTATTATTTAACACCACATTATTTCCATCACGTGCTTGCAAATAGTCGAATAATCTCTCATCTACAGTGTTCCAAAAAATATAAATATCAAATAACTAATGCCTTAAAAGCCTCCTACGCATTACTATTTCCTCTGCTCCTGCAGAGTATATTATTTATCAAAAATGATCTGCCTAGCCTAGGTTTAGCGCGTCAACCAAATAAATTTAGATTTTTAAATTTATAAATCCTTTTACATGTATTTTGTTATTTTTAACCAATTTACAAAAAACTGTCATTTGTAAACCGATTGGAAAAATTTATTTATTTTTTGGAGTCGGTATACTTCACATGTGGTCCCATTTTGATCAGGTCAATATCTGTTGAGGGGATCCTGGAGAAATTGAAAACTCTTCACATATTATATGGACACCTATAGCGATTTGAGTATTTTTTAACTTGAGCATTTGCTATCAAAAAGCATCACCAAGTAAAATGTAGAAAACTACTCGTAGGTACTTTCCTTGCTTCTATATATATGATCTATGCATAGTAACTTAGTACATTTTGCTTTTTTTTGTCAAAAAAATTTTTAATTGGTAGACAATTAATTTTTTTTTTGAATACAAATTATCATCCACACACCAATCTTTCACGAATGCTGCTGCGTAGGGCAAACCAAGAAACATCCTTTTCTGAAGTTTGCTATGGATAGTCATAAAAAAATGAGTATGATCAGCACCACATAATATAAACACTACTGCACTAGGGTCATAAAATTAACAATAACAAATTATTCTATCAAGGTGAGATTATCACAAATGAAAGCAAGGAAATTAATGGTCAATATCGGCACCTCATCGCTGTAGCCACCTGGGAATCAAATAGGTGACCCCTAGCTCGCTAGTCACCCTAAGCCAGTGAAATTAACTTGGATCCACTTGATGGCTTTGCAACTAAACGACAACGATACGACAAGCGACACGATTGAAAACGCGAACTAACTTGAATTTCTATGGTTTACATATATTATAAAACAAACTTTCCATTTCAATAAGAATTATTTAAAATAGGTTATGGTGTAAAATCGTCAAACACTTTCAGCCCTTCTCCCAAGGAAACTGTACTGACTTTTGGGATAAAAAGTACTCGTATCCTATGACCTACCTCGAAGTATGAAATCAAATCGTGCTAAGTTTCATTTTAGACAAACAAAATAAATAAATACAGTTTTGGTTTCAGTATCGATTAAACTATAGATTAAAATGTTATTATATTGTACTGAATTTTTCCCTGTAACGTGTTATTATATTATACCTATATAGGTATCGATTAAAAGTGGCCGTTTTAGAGATTTGTAGTCACCACAATATCATAGTCATTAAGTATTTTTGTAAGTCATATTCAGTAATTACGATATCTCTGATGCACATTACCATTTGCTCTTCTAAATATAACTATATTTTAGATGAGAAGCCATTTAATGAATATGCACTTCGCTAATGATGTCCGTAGAGTAAATAATTTCCTTTATTTGTTCTAAAGGGCCGGATATGACGCAGCAGAGTCGCACGGTGTAAAGCAACACCCCGGTATTGCAAACGGCATCGGATAATGGTAAATCAGGGCTAAGCCGCAGCGCAGCGGCTACTACCGCGCCGCCGCCGGGCTTACGGAGAAAAGTGGTTATGGCGCGATTGCCGCGAGACTCCGAGCTGTTATTAACATTTGCTTTTTATGCCGCCATTCCAAATATTTATTTATTTGTTGAAGTAAAACTTCTTTAAGCGCGACTAGGGAGTAACTTTGATATTTTTCTGACGGAAGTAACGCTTACGTCAGACGTCTGTGTAGTTTCCGCTATTTAAAAATAATACTTTAAATATATATACCTGGCAGAGATCACTTTTAGTGATAAGGTCGCCTTTTGCTTTTAATTTTTTTTGAAGTATATTTGTAATTTCTCCTTAACTACGCAATAAAGATGTTTAAATAAATAAATAAAATAAATACTTTGGATTGGTCATAATTATATGTCATATACTCCTCGCTTCTTGACTTATACGCCAGCTAGTGGCAAGAATCATAATCAATTAGGATTATTTATTTCCAAACGGATCAATCGTGAAGTGAATGAAAATTCAACTCTTTAAAAAAAAATTAAATTGCAAAGTTTTTTGAAAATCTCTAAATATGCTTGTTTATTTATTACTTTTGTAATAAATAAATTGTTAATAAATTTTCTGACGATTGCGACATTCTATTATATTCAATGACAAGGTTATATTGACATGTGCTGATCTAATCTTCAATTTAGTATTTAAAAAGTGAAAATATTTATAAAATTTAAAAGCTATATTATTGAATTTTAAATAGAATAAAAAATGAAATAGTGAATATTAAATGAAATATAGTGGAGTCCCAGCAACATTTTACTCTTTCATCAATAAATAATAATAGAAGTTTTACTTCAATCGCGCGTTTAGGTTACATACACACACTTTTTTTATTAGGAAGCCAACGTGTATACACCCTATCTTAATATATGGACATATTTAACAATTGTTTCATAATGTTGTATACTCCACTTAAAGGCTAACTCAGCATGCTGCATGCATAACACAGAATACACTTTGTTTACAACCAAATTTTGTGATATTTAGCCGCTGAACAAAAGAAAAATAAAATTCAGAAAAAACCTCAAAATAGGTACTTACAAAAAAAATGACTAACTATCATGCAATATTGCTGTTTAGTTTCGACATCTCATCTCATGTTGTTAATATTATCATCTATTTGCTGTTGCTGCCAGTTATTTTTTTTTAATCCCTTGAGAACAGTTCGTTTTAACATGTGAAAGTGCAAGACATAGTCAAAAATATCTGTATGATTCAGTTTATAATTTCTTCAATGATGCTCCAGTTTCGACGCGAAACGTGCGTAGATGGTAGATAGCCGAAGATCTGTTTGGTGTGGAGTATAAAGATTGAAGAAATTAAAATTACACCATACGGATTCTCCTGCTTTTTGTAGAGTATAGCAAATTAAGCTTAATTTTCATAAGGCCCAAAGATGGCACTTTATATGTACATAGTTTAGTGAAATGGTAATTTTACATTTAAAATATTAATATGATTATTCAGGTACACTCACACTTCTGTTTGTATTTAAAAAAAGTGTGCGTTGGCCGGGAATCGAACCCGGATCAACTGCTTGGAAGGCAACTATGCTGACCATTACACCACCAACGCCATGTCTCTAGTACTACAATAATTGGATCGGACTCACATTAACGATGTACATAATTTTAAAATTGAATGAATGAAATTAAAAATTTGTAAGAGACAGCATCATCACTATCATGTCAACCATCTTTAAATCCAGTTTCGACAATCAAGAACCTCGGTGTGATTTAACTCTGGACCACTCAGTTATTTTCTATTGCATTACTGTCTGGGGCTGCGCAGCCAATACCAAATTTCTGGAGCTAGAGAGAGCCCAAAGATCTGTATTAAAAGTAATGATCTTTAAACCTTATTTCTTTTCTACTTCACAACTTTATTCCATCTCTGGGTTGTTTACCGTCAGAAAGCCCTGCGACTCGCTTGATATGATCAACCGAATCGTCTGGTTTACAAATGCTGCATTTACCGGCACGAGGTCGCCCTTCCAGTAACTTAGGACCCCAACATTCATCGGCTAGGGACAACGCTTGGGAATCCTTATCCATCGGTTAGTTTTTATATTAAATAAGGAAAAGAAATCGCATTATTTCCTTTTGCACCAATTGGTCGTTGCATCAGCTCGGTTGAAACGAAGGTAGAGTCACTACGAACAGACTTGTTGATGCACACGCGCCTGAATGTCTCCACCTGTCAATCGATATGTTATGGGCGCGGTAACCAGGTGTTGTTCTTAGCTTTGATTTGTTTCCACGGCGTCGACCCCTACGTTACACACCTACTTCAAATTACAGATTTGACGGGGGTGGTTGTTTATAGCGGTTTTTTTTTAATCTAGAATTTATTTTCCTGAGATAAAATTTGACAATATTACTCTTCGAAACATAACGTATACCTACGCTGTAAACGTGCCCCGAAAGCAAATAACCTTGGTACACGATAAAGAAATTATTCGTTGTCCCTTCTTGTAGCACTGTTGCACGAAGCATGGCTCCTATACCGCGTTCATTCAACGCGCTCGTGGACAGCGATGCCCAATGGGATCCATTCCATGATGGACAGCATTTTTCCGTGAATTGTTGAGGTACTCAGAGTAACTATTTATCTTTATTTCAATATTCGCAGAGTACACTACAGTAGGTACACTATATTAATGTCATGTCTTGTAGTTATGTTTAATGTCATCTTTCATTAATTGGTGCTATCCATAAATAATGTAGTTTAATCTAGTTAGTAATTAGTAACTAGTTTTTTCTATTTTTGTTAGTAACTACCGTATTAAGAAGATGAAAGAAATAAATAACTATGTCAAAAATAAATTAGATTTTTTGCTTAGTTAGGATGTATAGTAACAAACAAAGTAACACAATTTCGCATTTATAATATTAATATGGCTTACCATCAGGTGCGATTGTAGTCTAGACCACATTGCAGTCAAAATAAGAAACGTTATCCCGAATTTTAAATTATAATGTTAAATAATGGTTATTTTATGTCGTTTGTGTAAAGTTACTAGTTTCCTTCCACACGGTATGGTAGAGACAAAAAGCTTCTGTTTTTCCACTGTGTGCTTAGACTGATCTGTGATTGAGTACTTAAAATGTTATTATCTTCGCCAATATTTAAGCAATATTTTATGTATTTTCGTAATAAACGTTAAAATATAATTCTTTACCGTATTTTTGTCCAATGATTTTGTGATGATGTCATAACATATTATGGCTCACAGTTCGCCGTAGCATTTAGTTAACAAAACCGAAGACAGTTGAGTAGTTTGTAAGTTATGAAGTACCAGATAATGCATTGAGAAGCAGATAAATCTACATTTTAAAACAAGAGAAAAAAATGGTATCGTGAGACACCTTGCTTAAACGTACGACTAAAATACGCTTAAAAATACTTTGACTTTGATATTTTTGAACAGAAATTAGTACTGTTCTGTTTTTGGTATAATATCTCCTCGTTATCCTGCTTGTTACAGTAGGGCACGCAAGGAACACGACCTGCAACGTACCGCCCTGTGTCCATCCACCTGAGGCATAGGTGTTAAGACCCACGCGCCTGTTATTACACCTGGAACCACGCCATTTAGACAGGAACACAGCTTTGAGGCAGAAATAAACATGGCGGTAGTACTTCCCGGAAAAGTTCTGTTACAAAAAGCTCTACTATAACTTAAAACGGCTTGCTTATTCACTTGCTTAATTATTGTGTATAGTTTTGACGATCTCCCTGGCGCAACGGTGAGTGCTGTTCAAGGTTCAATTCCCGGCAGTTACAACCCTCTCGACAAAGACTCGCCGCTAAGCGATGTCGCATTGAAACTGATTACGGGTATGGCTACCATGCTCCCTCATCACTTACTACCAGGCAAGATTGCAGACAAGGGCTAACGATAACAAAATAAAAAAATATATACATATAGGCTTCTCTATAAAAAGGGCAGTGAATTTATAGCGCACATATAGTACTAATAGGTATCGAGACATAGCAATAAGTTGTAATCGCGCTATGGCGCTATGACGGCGGAATTACCGGCATTACCGCTGACCGCGCCGTAACTTATAGGCTAATAAATCTTAATACTGCGCGCGGCCACTAATGCTGCCTAATGCTGCCCGCCGTAGAGACGCGGGGGTGTCGATGTTGCTCGCTGCTCGCCTAATATTTATTTGAATGAACTTATAAAGATAGCCCTCGTAAGTACAGGCAGAAAAAAAAGACTACCGTTCAATATGATTTATTAAATATTCACACTAATTACAGACATCCTTCATCTCGGAAAAATAATTTTTAAACACGTCTTAAATACCGCTTGTAGGGATATTAATACGCGCAAAGTATATTTTTCTTGCGTTTATGGTAGACGCGCTCAGTGACCTAAAATACTCTAGTAATCCTACAAGTTTATTAAGAGTAGTATCATTGTGAGTTTTAATTAATTTGATAGGTACATGGCGTAACATGTACAAAATGGACTCAACACTCTTTTTGAGCAAGAAGAGTTGCTTTTACTTAGTTTAGTGTATTATTTATCACGCAAATGTAGTTAACTTCTTAAGGCGGTAATCACGGTTTGGGTGAACAAAAATCATGGAACTTGTGTCATCGTCACCGAACGCTTTCCATGAGCTGTATGTATACTCTGTAGGTATATACTATTTAAATGGATTTAGTTTTCACTTCTATCGGCATTCCCCAAAGACTGCCCCGCATTTATATGCATTATGAAACCTGCATGCCCGAGAATAGAATAGAATATCTTTATTTGTAAAATACACGGTTAAAAGCTGTTACATATTTTAAATAAATAGGTTATAGTGGTTCCATACATGGAATGCAAAATATAAGAATCATGCAAATAATGTAACGGGAAACAATAGTTGAAATTTAAATCGTGAATGTCAAAGTAAAAGATCGAATGTAACAAATGTTTTTATCTTGTTACCATTTTTTTTGCATTCAAAATTTATTTTTATTTAGATTTCTTATTGTTCTCGTTCTCCAGAGATACTGTTGAGAATTATCCTCGTAGGCGTATGAAGTCTACTAATCCACACTTGGCCAGCGAGGCAGACTAGTCCATTTTATTTCTGAGATGTGACCCTGACTGGTCCCTGTATTGGACCGGCATTGGGTTGATAATGATGAATACAGACGTAAAATACAAAACTGCAGAGTTAAAGAGCCTGTGAATTATATCCCAGTCAAATATTAACAAAATAGCTTTTCTCGTAGTTATATATATAACGACAATATCGATTGGGGCGCGGCGGCATCACTAGTCGTATATCTTTTTAATAATGAAAGGATTTAGTAAACAAAGTGCGGAGTGGCAGGCGTGGGGTAGCGGCGCTATTTTTTATTTATTTTTATTCGAAACAGCACTTGTGAATTTAAAACGAATGAATAATAAGCTGCGACGGGCTTTTTACCAGTGAGCTTTGCGATTCCGAATGGAATACATTGTTTTTAAAACAATCTGAATTTGTGTATGTTACCGATGATAACCCAGCCCATGAAATTAAAAGATCATTTATTTCAAGTAGGCCTTCTTTATAAGACCCTTTGAAACGTTAGGTATGTCTGTGTGAAGTGACTCTAGCACCGGTCTAGAAAGCAGATTCTACCGAAAAGAGCTGGCAAGATACTCAGTAGTGGCTTTTTTCAAAATCAACATTTACAATCATTTTTCTATCTTGCGGGAGATGAGAGCGAAGCTGGCATGCTACTTTTTTGCTTCCGATTTTTTGTAGTTCCTGTTAATAGTGCTTCACTTCAATATGGACTAGACGGTAAGCTAATATGTGGCCTAAGATGGGACCCGCTTGCAAATAAAATGCTGGATTTGATAGACATCTTCCCAATGAGTCCATGAGTCACGAGCTATAATACCACACACAAACGAACAATAAAAGCGCGTTCACAAAGCCATTCGCACCAGGAAATAATTGAGGCAGAACAGTAGCCGATTGTCCCGACCCGGGGCATCGAGCCACACAAGTGTGGTGGCCGTAGTGTTGTGTATGTTCACATTTTGAAGGGACGTCCCGAATTTTGGGATGGTAGTATTCACATCACAGGTATACACAAGACGTCAAATATCCATAAGCATAAGTAACTAATTTGCTAACATAAATAAGTGCCTATATTTTTTATTAGTTTAATTCTTTTACTACATTAATCGTTGTGAAATTATCGTTATAAACCTTAGTTTAGTAGGCGCTAAGTTGTTGATTTGTTAGAAATTGTCTACCTACGTGGTGCCATGTAAACATCTCCAGTCCTTAACCTGGCAGTGAAATTTATATATTTCTGGTCTGGTGAAGCATTGGTCCGAGTTTAGTTACCAACTGACGGACACGTTTGTTGTTTAGCGTTCAAAAACATATTATTAGGGGTCTAGATTTAGCCATACTTCTAACTAGTTAGCCTACTTCCATCCTATTATAACATTAAGGATTATTTAAACGATAAAAAAGCTTGGGTGTGAATTGCTCTAGCTTCATAGCTTAATTTAAATTTACTGGAAGATGGTGATAACAAAAAAATAAATTTACCCGGCTAAGTGTGTTGTGGGCTCTTCTTAGACCAGGGCGCGTTTGGAACCCTCGTAGCTTTAGATTTAAGTTGGCGAACGAAGTCATCACCATCCCGTTACAATTATGTAAACAAATATGTATGAACGCTTCATAAGTGCCTGTGATAGGCCTACATGAATAAAGAAATTTTGAATTTGAATTTGAATGAAAATGCACCATTACTTACCAACAGGTGAGATTGCAGTCTCATTGACTAAACTAATTGAACAATATGAATTTATCTAGTAATTTGACATCGAATTTACCGTAAATAACCTTAATATTTGTCAATAGTGTCCCGATTTTTATGTTCGTCCCGCTCATGTTCCGAGCGGCCCTCACTACTCGCCTCAGCATCGGCCACTACTTCGCGCCCAACTGCGAGATTCTTGTAGTTTTTATTATTGATGTTTATAGCATATATGTGTGTGTATGTGCTGCAGACAGCCTTTGTAGCTACTTTTTTAAGCTCCGAGGTGTAATATAGAGTTATGTTTGCCAAGTCTCGAGCCTTTTATATCGTTTTTGGGTTGAACAAGTTTTGGGTTGAAATCATAAGTTATTAATATTAAAGATAGTAATGGTATATGTTTACAAAACTTTAATTATTGCCAACTGTTATCATCCGAATACAATGAACACAATCGAACAAAAACAGAATCGAGGGCAGAGAATACTTACTAAATCGATGAATGGAAATGGTTAGTTTTGGATTATATTGATACCTGATAGAGAGGTCCGGCGGATAATGAGTGTTGAGACAAACACTTATTTTAGTTCTAGACAGTTATTAAATAATAAGTGCCTATTCAAATTCTTTAATGTGAAAAAAGGTAGGCATTAATGAATTAGGTAATGAATGAAAAATACACGACGATTGCAAGCAATAAGTTTACATTTATGCTTATTATGGACATAGTTGTTAAAGTTTTGTATTTTACGTCACACATCAACGTCCATATAGAAAACCCACCGGGCAGCATCACTAAGTTTTACCAGGTACCTACTAGAAAGGATATTTGATAGGAATCAGTTTCGAAAACTGGCTCAACTACTGGGCAAAGACAGGAAGGTCTATCCCAGGAAGGTGGTTTTGTTTATGGAAAACCACCGGAGCAATTCATATCGACTGCTTTTCTTATCGTTCCCAGCTCAATGCACAAATACGGTAAGTGTTTCCATTTCCACATCACACATACGACTTGTATAGGTTTATTTCCATTTTGTAACTCCGTGTTGATATTTGCAAAGTCTTAGTTCACTTCCACTATTTGCCCGTCCGTATTAACTAAATACGCCGCCGCCGGCCGGCAAACAGACTAAACATGGGAACAGTTTAAATAAGACTAATGCACAGATTTCTCGGAAACCGCGACCTCTGGCAACCGAGCCTTCACACCGTATCACGCTACTTTTAAGACGTTTGGTCACGACGCCGGACAAACATACAGAGACATTATACGGGAGTTTACAACACGTCATTTCGGGCACTTACGACACATCTATACACTACGGTCTACGTAGCATAAAATAAATACGGTCAACTGTTTACCTGGGAACAACGATCATTTTCCTAAGGAAACACGTAAGACACGAAACGTTGAAACCAATTTAATTTAAGAGTATTTATTTTAAGTATGCCTCGATCAAAGACCTTAAGATTTATCAAAAAAATCTTAAACATACCGCCGCTATAAATCAAAATAGCAAGAACGCATGATGTAACTGTTCAAGCAAGAAACTTTTATATTATAATTGCGACATTATATATCTTTTCGATAAAATGTTTAAAGTAGTGAGGAACGTTTATTGAAAAAAAGAATACCTCTATAAGTAAAGTCAATACAAACATTATTGCAATTTAGAATAATTAAAATCGCTTTTTAAACTTTGCTATTTTTAGTCCTAGGGAGTGCAAGATAAAAATAAGTGTACCTATTTGTCTTAAACCCACCTGCGTATAACTAGATATTGTCGGATTGTTATGTGACAAACTATAAGCTACATTTTGCCGTTTTTGAATATGGCACACACTATACACGCTTGGTCGAACGGTGACCTACGTGCGGCCGCATGAAATGACTTAGGGAACGGAAATAGACTTCGCTAGCTTGCGTTGCGGACGACTCTACTGCAGAACCTGCCGGAAGCGCTATGAATAGACTGCTTAGTCAACCCTACATTAACTTTCTTCACTTGACCTTACAATTAAGCAATTTACTATTAAATATAAATAGTACTTGCTGAATTAATTCTTTATTCCTAAGTTATTCCTGTTCTAAATTTTATCTCATTAAAGTGTGTTGTAAACAGAAGAATATACATTCTGGAGCATGAAGTGAACAGTTCACCCACATCGATACATCCCAAAGCTAATTTTCAATTTGTAGCAATCAGCACATATTTTTAATGAAAATGTAACATTTCACGTGCCGCTAAATAAAATAGAACCTAAGCTTACAAGAATAAAAGTCACGCCCGCGAGAATAATGCCAATAATGCATTTCCACGTTAAACAGCAAGACTCATCCTTTCGCTAAAGAAAGAGGCCAAGACTATTGATATGTTAAAGTAATGTCTCGTAAGAATTGTTTTGGAAAGACTCAGTAATCTAATCTTAATACTTAGATTATTGAGCCTAGATTAACGAATATGTTATTATTATTATATTTTCTGTCTTAATTTTAAGGTGTACGAGTAAATTCAAAGGATTTTTCCGTACACCCACCTGTTGAAAAAGTTTTGAACTAAGCTAAGTTAAATTTGATGTAACTCTCTATTAGAGATATTCATTCATCTCAGCTACGCCATTGGATCTTTATGGTGTCTCCCTTGTAACGCGAAATATGGTAACCCATAAACTCAATATTTTGCCAGCCCTACCTATACCAGTAATACCTATCCAGCTTACGGAGTGAAACATTAAATAGGCACACCTATATAAATCATTATAATTTATATTACATACGTAAATTAGATAGTTATTAGAAGAAGAGCTGCAGTTGGTCATCGGTCATTAATATTGATCAATGGCTGATGTCCAGTAGCACAAAAGAATCAATACTCGGGTCGTGATCGTAAACACGAAGTTAACGCGTCTTAACGATGCACTGACAACTTTCACGGATTACAAATCAACTTATTATGTTACACACTACTGTGAACACCGGCCAATAATGTTATCTTCGTTCGGAATGAATAAGGTATGTTAATGTCTGATTTTTAAAGCTTAATAATATCTTATATCTTTGCAATTCATATCAAATTCAAAAAAATTCAAAATTCAAAATTTATTTATTTCAAGTAGGCCTAATATAAGCACTTTTGAAACGTCAAGTCTGTCTGTTATATATATATATAATTGGAATCTTGGAATCGACTACAACGATTTTCATGAAATTAGTATAAAGGGGGTTTCGGGGGCGATAAATCTAGCTAGGATTTATTATATTGGAATCTCGGGCAAAAACTGCAAAAAATATCCTTTTTGAGAGATTCTGATGCGTGCGATGCGTGAACGGTAAACATTACGCCAAACGTGTTAGTATATCGGAATTGTCGGAATTGTTGTTTCTTTAAAGTTCTATAAAACAGTCCACGAAAACATAAGAATATTTTTTAAGTCGGCTCTTACTTAACTGTGACAGTCGTCATTCTGATAGGAAATAATTATAAATCAACTCAACAATAGCCTATAACAGTCCACTACTGGAATGAAGGGGTCTCCAACGGGAGGGTTTGCCCATGACCACGCTGGGCAGACGGCGACAACAGGTGTACAAATGGTAGTAGTAACACGGAGGATGCTGCTGCCAGTTCTCGGCCATACTCCTTTAGTTGCTTCGTACGTCACCCACGGGAAGTGGAGAGATGGTGACAACTGTATTCTGATTCGTGATGTCACCTCACTGCACAAATCTACTCGTATGCCCGTAATTTGGTAATTATTCAGCCTTGGATTTGGAATTGAACCTAGCTTGTAATTATCGGGTCTTAGTAAGAAAAGTTTAGACCGCGGCAAATTTGTTCAAAGGTTAGGTTAGAAGTATTCTAGTTACTTTTAAATGGGATATGAAATAAACATTGAAATTTTAGTTTAGATACCTTACTAAATAAGTATACAATTAATTTCATCCAATCACGATGATAATGTCATAGAAAATTTAGTAGCCCTAAACAAGAAATACAAAACAACATAAATTCTAGAATATCAAGGAACAGGAGTCATATAAGAAATGTAGACAATACGGCCAAGTCTTCCCAAATCTATCTGTGTCTCCCCAAAATGTTTTTAAAGTTGTCTGGCGATACCATCTGTGTGTCAGAGTGTTAACGAAATACAAATATTGGTGAGCGTACGACACAAATTAAGACTAATTCCTAACGCAAAGCATAGTTTATCTGGAGACTAAATGCTTCAACAAAGCTGCTATTAGCAGATTACTGTGCATTTCGTAAGATTACACGATTGACAGTTACAATCGATTCCACTGGATATTACAAGTTTACAGTGGCATCGACTGTCTTTACACTTAACGAAGTAACCTTATATTCGAAAATGTTATTCAAATATCAGCTATTTTAAATGAAACGTCAAAATTTCTGTTTACAGCAAGTTATATAATAATACTAGCTTCTGCCTGCGACTTCGCGGACAGACTTCGTCTGCGCGGACTTCAAAATTGGGTCCAAAGCTTCACTCGTTAGCAATTTTTAATCTTATCACTCGTACTATCTGAGAGATCTGTATAGAAAGTACATGTCCTTTTCCTTAGCATAGGTGACATGCATACCAAATTTCTAAGCTTTCTGTCCGCGGCTTAGTTCGTAAATAACTTTTAATTTTCCCTCGGAAACTACTTAAGTAATCGGGGTAAAAGGTAGCCTATGTTCTTATTCATGTCAGAGGCTACATGCATGCCAAATTTCATCCAAATCCGTTCAGCCGTGTTTAAGTGGTTGGGTTACAAACATAAACACTTTCACATTTATTTATTTACTAGATGTACCTGGTGTGATGTGTTTAGTATTTTTAACGTGAAAGCGTGACAAAAAAACTTACATTCACATTTATAATATTAGTAGGGATTATTTAATAGGATAGTACAGAATATCGATTGGTGGCATTGCACATCATACTTAATAATGTTAGCATTAATACAAAAGTGTATTTCGTCTTTCACGCAGCGACTGAGCAACAGATCTCTGTGATTTTTGTATAAGAATGGAATCAGTTTCCATATATGGAGTGTGTATGTGTGTGTGATGGAGTTACTTAGCAGTGGCAGTTATTTCGGGAAACAAATACACATTATCCGCATACACACATATCCCACTCCAGCGAAAACGTCGTATTTTCAACTACCTAACCTATATTTTTTTCTTGTAAGAAACTGAATATGTCTAGGTTATGAAACTTAAATTTAAAAAACAAAATTGTCTGTAGCTGATATAATTTCCCACTGCTAGGCAAACACCTTTTCTCTCGTAGGTGAGCAGAATTAGAGAATGCCCTAGAAATACATCTATTTTATTTCTACATTGGTTAGATATTCAATTTTTTTTTCACTATATATCCACAAAGCGTGGGTCTCAAAACGGAATTCTAAACAGTACAAGTTGCGGGAGACTACTTGTTTGCTCGGACGCCAAGGTTGGTGCAGGTAGGCCTTCCACCTTAGCTCGTGAAATGTATCAGTGTAGTGCAACTTTTGTACGGAGCGTGCGAAGTGAGGGTCGCGCAAGGTGATGCTGTGGAGCCGTCGTTTTATTTTTTATGTATTTCTCGTAAAAATAATACTCAGCGGATGTCACATGTAACGGTTTATATTTGGGTCAACTGGAAAGGGTCAGCGTTAGAGAACTTGAGTCTTTTGTTGGGTAAGGTATTTGAAATACTGCACTTGTTTTAAAAAGCGAATAAATAATAATAAAAAAAATCTTATTTAGTTATAGTCAAAAATGTATTAATTTAAATAGGCATATAAAAGGCACGTAGTTAGCTGATACGAGTTTTGCCATTGTAGCGATTGTAATAAAAGTGACGAGGGTTCGAAAAACGCAATCTTAACAAAAGTAGACTTGATTTATGCAAAGAACTGTGTATATTATGAAACAATAAACTGGGTCCACACATGTCAGGGAAATGTTAAAAGTTTTATTCTGACAAATCATGTAGCAGTAAAGGCACGTGTGAGTGCAGAGACGGATCTCAAAGTCTGGAAACGCAATTTCTTCCTCTTCCGTCTTTTCCATATTCTACAATCTACATCCTTGACGAAACCATTTCTGGACTCTGACACTGCTAGTATGCTGTTAATAGATCCATAATTAGAAAGGTTCAACACATTACAATGCTAAGACCGTTATACAGATATATGCATGCAAAAAATTAAAGTCCCTGACATGTCGACGGTCGATTGGCGCAGTTTGCAGCGACCCTGCTTTCTGAGTCCAGTTTCTGAGGCCGTGGGTTCGATTCCCACTACTGGAAAATGTTTGTGTGATGAGCATGAATGTTTTTCAGTGTCTGGTGTGTATATGTATATTGCAATTTATTTATGTATGTTATTCATAATAATATTCATCAGTCATCTTAGTACCCATAACACAAGCTACGCTTACTTTGGGGCTAGATGGCGATGTGTGTATTGTCGTAGTATATTTATTTATTTATTTATTATGTATCGAACCAGTTTATTTATGGAACATCCCTGACCTGATGCTGTGTCAAACTTTACATATTAGCACTCAGTATTATGGGCAACGTAGCACTGACCTGCACCCTGCTCTCCGTCAGCCCGATGCGCATTGCGATCTCCTCCCTCATGAAGATGTCGGGGTAGTGCGTCTTCGTGAAGCAGCGCTCCAGCTCGTTCAGTTGCGCCGGGGTGAACCTGAACGACGTTGCACTAATTTGAACTTAAACTTGAACTTTTTACTTTTACAATTAGGTCAGCTATTTGTAATGTATAAATAACTATTGCTAGGTGTACAATTCAGCAAATGGCAATAATTGGCGGCGATTGCAACAATAATCGTAATAACATCTGCAGGCAATTGCTTAAAGTCTATTAAATCTGTAAATGGTTGTAGCTTTCTATAAGCTGATAAGTAACCTATAATGTTAATTCCTCAAACTAAAGGTGAAACCAAGACGATTTAATGGACTCAATTATTTAAAATGAAACCGATATTTTGGGTAATTATTGGTTTCTTTTTCGATGCCTCATCAATGAATCACACATGAAGTGAAGCATCTAAACGTTATAATTAATTTTAATTTGCAAGGGCGCCATTTTTAGTTCATCATTGTTGAAATGCGCATCACTGCATGTCCATGAAGCTTTTTAACATTAAATTTTATGCTTCTTAGCTGATTATGTAAAGCCGAACATTAAGTATTTGCCATAAATTGCAAATAAAATTGTTTGATACTATCTCCTAGCACAAAGCTTTACCTCGTTTGGATGGGGAGGGAAATTAACTATCACGCTTAACAAACATCAAGCATCAATGAAACTGTACGGCTTAGCAAAGCGTACCTGGTCCGGTGCCTCTTCTGCTTGGCAGGCTTGTCGCTGTCGGAGGCGGAGGACGACATACCGACCGGCACGGACATGTGCCCGCCGTGCTGCTGGTGGAGGCCGCCTGCAACAGACACGCTTTAGTACACGCATTTTTGGGCGACCTCCGTGAGGCAGCGGTGAACGCTGTGATCCTATATTTTGTAAGAAGGATTGATCCCCGGCAAGGTATATTTGAAAAATTATAACATCTAATTTATCTGGTCTGGTGTGCAGGGCTAATGTGTGTCTCAGTTGACACCAAATTTAGCTAGCCACTGTGGAAAGATGCTAAAAATAACGACCAAATCAATATTGTGCATGACGTAATTATATCTGCCAACCAAGTCGAAATGAACTCAGTTGGCAACTTGGATTTGCTGAGCTGAAATAAATGCATAATGCATGAGCAGCTGATTGCATGAGCTGAAATAAAGTCACCAAATAACCTGCTGATTTAGCAGGTTATTTGGTGACTTTTGAAATACAGAATCGGCCAGCTGGTTGGCTTCAGGCGTGGCTCAGGGTATATCTTAGACTGCATCAATACTGATCAGCAAGTGAGGTTATAGTCAAGGGCTAACTTGCAGTGAAAAAACTATAAGACCAGCTCTGGTACGGATTTCCACACTTTTGGAGCGCAGTCGATCGTTTGATGTCGTTTGACCAGCCAGTGAAGTATTGGAATTCCAATGTAATGATAATCAATCATAATAATTTGGCAGAAATCTGACACGATTTGCGCTATTTGTAATTAGATTAGCAGCATCACAATCGTCGTTTGTGAGTATTGACACATTATTAGATAAAAGTAGAATGGAATGTATCCACCTTGTTTTATACCTCACAATCGTCCAGAGATCATGTAGAATAATTAAAATACAGTAATAATTAAAAACCAATCAAAAAGTACATTAGATATTAATATTAAATATACAAAATAGTTACAAATTATAATTTCTGCCTCTGCTTTTCTTTCTCCAGTACGTGGAGTTTCATATAGAGCTTGTAAATTTGAATTTAGTATCTATATATCAATGCCTTCAGAATGTCGTTACTGCAACTACTACGCATGTTGTTTTCGTCAAGGATGCTATTCGTTTCCTTCTGATGACATAAAAGTCATCAATATGAGCCTTAGCGAACATTTCAGATGCGCTAAAATAACGCAATAAGCTCAATAGCATTCTAAAATCATCATAATACTAGAATCGTATGTAATTTAGCGATGCCTGTGTATTGCTGGTCCCGTGTAGAAGGTTCGACAAAAGGCTTTACATAAACTAACTTTTGCTTCCTGGCTATAACAGGCGAACCTGTGGACCAACATATTACAGCGCATCGTCAAAGCCCCACCGTTCTACGTCTACATCATCCTTAAGGTCCTCAGTGCAAGATCGAACACGAGCGGTTAGTCAACCAAGTCAACGCTCCTCGCTCACCGCTCATTAACTAGTTAAAGCAGTTTCCAAGGCCGGTGCACCAGAGCTAGGGGTTACCTTGCAGGTGGTCGGCTCGGATGGAGTGCGCAAGCAGGCGTGCTCCGCCGCCGGGCGCATGGTGCCGCTCCAGGCTCGGCTTCAGCTCAAGCTCGAGCTTGCTGTCGCCGCACTCCTTGTGACCTGCGACAGGACGAAAACTTCCAGCAACAGCATCCTTGTGACTATGGCGCCCCAGCACGGCTAGCGTGGGTAGGAGACATTTTGCTCCCCGGGGAAAGGACAAAATGTTATCTTCACCCATAGTTTTATCTACTCTCCGAGCATTGGCGCATGGAAATAATTACCAAATAATATACTTGAAATAAAAACGTACCCCCGTTTTTCTTTCAAGTAACTTCTCCTTTCCCTAAGTACACGACACGTATATTTTATCTCTTGTCAGGAAATATCATCGGGAGATGTAATATTAATTGTCTCCTGTCTATGCTAGCCGTGATGGTCCAAAAATCGCTTGAATGCCCAAATAAATAATTCAATCAGAATTTTAAAAAAAATCTACTGACAGGCACAGGACTAGTTTAGACTGATTTTTCAGCGCAGAATGTAGCCAAAATTATTGGTACCATTCCACGAATAAAAGCTAAAACTAAACTAAGATAGAAATAAAAATTACAAATTAAATTACAAATTAGAAATACAAATCGAATCTTTCAGAACTACATATGTTTTGGATTATTGTTAAGAAATATAGATATAGCATTTAACTTAAACTGATGTCTATTTTTTTACAATTTGAACGGAGTTTGTAAACAAGTACTAGATTGTGTGACGTGCGGCGAAACTGAAATGAAACCGATGAGGCAACCCAATCTTTTAATTTATTGTTCGGTTGTCACGATGAACAAAATACTTTAAATAAAATTGCGTAGAGCCTTACCTTAGTTAAGGCGTGAAATTAAATTCAATATAATTATAGAGTATCTATAACAATTAAAAATTGATATTGTAATATAATTGACTTAATATGAATCTTAAACAGTCTTGTTTTTTTTGGACAGTCTTTAAATGGGCTAAAAACATTGTTCTGTATCTGCTTTTTGTAACACTAATCATTTTAAAGGATTGACTACCGGAATATCATAGCTTCAAATTGATAACTCAGAACCACGATCTAAGTAGTCCAAATTTAATTTAGAAATTTCAAATGGAGCAAGCAGTCACCTGACATTGACAGTAAGTTAAATATTCAAAGCGGACCCGAGCATCGTGGTGGTGGTTAATTTTCAGCTTCAGTCTAGTGACATCTCCAGAAATTATTGCCGAATCTTAACACCTCCACAGAATCAGTGTTCTACTAACTATCATTTACTCACACTTTAGCGAGATAACGTTTAAGCGGCGGCAGCAGTTTCTGCCGGTATGGTTATTACAATTTTTTGTCAAAATTTCTGCATTGATATCATTACTATTTTCACTTGTAGGAGTCATTCATCCTCCACAAATAGGTATATTGGATTCATATGTTCCACAGTCACTCACGGCTTAGTAGTCTCATAATATTTTAGATCCATTATAATTTCCTAGATACTTAATGACTGAATGCTCAACTTAATAGGCAATATCTAACTATTCATGGTTTACTGTATCCTTTATAGATTGGGTAGAAGTATTGATCAGATATCTATTTTAAAAACTGCAATGAAAGATTAATAAGTCATTTAAATACTTATAAGATAAATAGATCATAAAAAAGGATAATTTTAGTTTGCGTGACTATATGAACTTCGACTTCGCTCAAATTAATTAGGAAGTGATACTTAATTCGACAGGTATTGCTTTAGACATATTCAACGATATTCTAATGCCGATTATATTAATGCATACACTGATGTCTAATAAAAATCTAATGTTTATTTGCGTTTCGCATAGCTTAATTAAAGTTTTTAAAGAGGGTAGAGTATAAATTTAATTACCAAGCATATAAAAACGATTGAGATAGAGACTTTCATTTGAAACAATTAGAAATCGTTGTGTTGTATTGGTCTGGGATTGTTTAAATACTAAGTTTAGAAAATTTAGCAAAATATGGCTATCATCTGATATCTCGTACGTTGGTATTTTTTCCTGCTCATATGGTAGAGTTCCTAGCGATTATATAACGCGTATGTGGAAAATAAACGTACTGGTTTTCAACTACGGTATTTAAATTCCAATTCCCGAACCTTAGCTTATAACAATATACAAAACATTTATATTTCCAAATATCTCTTCAAATTATAGTATTTTATTCAATGTTTTTGATTATTTTTTATTTAACAAGACAGCTTATAACTAAAAAAACTCTGCATGCTTTTATGCTTATGGAATATTCTGCTAGGTTGTGCCACATATGATGACCTTGCCCTTAGCTTTTCTTTCATTTGAGCTTTTGAGTTAAATGTTCAATTAATGAAAGCGCCGAGTGGTCTTCTAATGCTAAGGTGTTGTATATAAAATATGTATGGTTTTATTTATTAATAAATTCATATTCTAATTTCCAGTAAACAGGAGACGCAAACCACTAACTTGTTAGTTTAACTGACTTACCATCTTACTAAACGATCACTATTATGTACAGGTATTCCTTACATAATATCTTAACTGTACGCGTCTATCGCTAATTGGTAACATTACATTTAAACTTAGATGCCAATAACAAAGATAATGTAAAGAAACATTACCGTCGATATCGCGGCACCCTCAGCTTGGCGGGATCACAGCGAGATCATAAACAGGGTTTAACGATATCGAATCCCGTAAAAATAAGTTTCTCTACGTACCAACCGCTTCATGTTTTATTTATTTTATGAGAGAAATTACTATAATACGATCTTGTTAGTTTAGTTAGTTTAGGTTAGTAATCATCAGCATACTAACCCATTATCGGTTTATTCCAGGACACGGATCTCCTCCCAGAATGGGAAGAATTTAGGCCTACATGAACACAGAAATTTTGAATTTGAACTTGGTCATAGTCCACTATGCTGACCCAGTGCGGATTGGTGGATTTCACACGCCTTTGAACATTATGGAGAACTGGCATGCAGGTTTCCTCATGATGTTTTCCCTTCACGGCTGAAGTAAGTGATATTTTAATTTCTCAAAACGCACATAACTTAGAAAAGTCAGAGGTGCTGTGCGTGCTATTTGAACTGTGGCCCTCCGAAGTAAAGCCGATATCCTAAATTCTCATCATATCAACCCATTACCGGCCAACTACAGTGCACGGGTCTCTTCCCACAATGAGAAGGGATTAAATAGTATAACATGTAATCTGTCCATAAAGACGGTTAAAAAAACAATAACTTTACATTTGAATTTGGAACTTGCTACTCTCTCATTAAATTTATTTGATATTAACTGTGTTTTCTCATACCATACCATATCAAAATATAATTGCGTGATTAAGAAAAACAAATTGCATATAGCCTGTCACAGTTATCTCTATCTACTTGGTATTTGTCGAATGCTTGTGTACCGGGCTATTTATTGACAGATGAAACGTCTTCTTCTAAATGAAATCATGTCCGCAATCAAGAGATTTTATCTCGGGAAAAGGAATATAGATACCAGAACAAAGTTGCGTAATAGCCTATTTATTTTCACGTATTTGACTTAGGATTTGCAGCTTACTTAATAAAGTTATAATTTAGAAATCAAACTAAAATAATGCATTTAAGCTGGTCCGCACGGGAAGTTCAAAGAATTGTTTTCTATGCTAACGTATTTTTTTATATTTTATCATTGATCCATTTTCGAAGAGTTTTAAGTATCGAGGAGTGACTTTTTTTTTTTAAAGTATACTTACTTTGTGCCGCCCTAATCCTCATGTGTCTGTAACTACACCGGCAACTCACGTTCTTCAGACCGGAACACAGCATTGCAACAATGCTGCTTAGCGGCAGAAATAGGCAGAGATAGTAGTAGAATTAGAAAAGCTCTACTACTGCTCAGCATTGTTTTTGTGAAACAGGTATCGGAATACCTGCGCAGGTATATCGAAACACGATTCTTGAGACGGTGGTTAAGTTGACCGCAACAATACAGAAAAAAAGTGTTAAAATCAATTTAGGTGTTCATCTAAATTGATTTGCTAAGATACGGTACATATCTAGATATCATAGGAATCAAAGAATATAATGTATTGTAGATATATATCTACTTGTATATTGTACTTTAAATTTGTATTGGTATACTAGTTAAATATTGACGGTAATTTAGTTCAATCTCTGCGCTAACTACGTGGTTACCTTTTATATTGTTACGTGGTTACCAATTGGGTACAATAAATGAAATTAATTTAAAAGTAATATTGACTCAAGATAGTGTTGCATTTTAATGTCTAAAATATTGCGAATACACTTCATAATAAATTTACCGAATTTAAGTTTTGTATAAGCATATTTAATAAGAGACTTTATTTAACAGTACAGTATTCAACAGTAGGTATAAAGTTTATTATAAACGAACATGATTAAACTATCGAAAAGGGTTATCGAGACTACCGGTGATCCTAGAGCGGGCAGTTACCTTGGCCAAAGAATTAGTTTGGCCATCCAAAGGGGCAATGCTGCCAGCATCTTAGGAACTGTACCTCGCTGCGGTGGTTTCGAAGACGTTTTAGATTTTATTTAGTTTTAAATAGTTTATTTTAGGTTATATTTATAAAACAATTATTTTGAAGAATAAATAAATGCTAATCATGTTCGATTATAACAAACATATTAAATATATTTACATATAACTACCTAATAATATAAATAAAATACAATAGTTTTTTTTAAATATTTGTATAGAAATTTATATGTGCTCTTAGTATTATCACATAAGATATTAATGGCCGCATTTTTGAGTATAAAGTTTAAGGTTACGTGTTTATTCTGTCTTCCAAAATCTTGTTTATAATTGTTACATTAAAACAACACTACTTGTAGCCCATGTTAAAGTAAATAAGTACCTACTTACTATTCTACAGATATTAGGGCAAAAGATGGTAACTCAAAGAGGTTGTCTAAACTAAGGCAACCTACTGTTGTATTAAGAATTTTATCTTATTTTTTTACCTTTAAGACTAGAGTCTAATTAAGCTTAATGCAATCATGAAATACTAATTTATGATTTCAATCAAATATTAATTTTATACTAATTACTACTAATAAAAAGTCTATTTAGGCTAGAATGTAAAAATGTAAGATCATTGAAAACAAATTAAATATAAATTTTTACTTTCTTTTTAATTCTTTTGTGAATTTTAGGTTTAGGCGCTTTTATTTCTGGGAAGTTTATAGTGTGCAGGCTGCACCTACTTTTATTAGAGTTCTTTTGATTTGAACACCGTTTTTTTTATCAGTAACTTTTTTTTAAATCTACGGCTTAGTACATTGTCGTTATGTTAATACGGATCGCTCTACCCAAAATCTTCGGCTTCTTAACCTTAAGTGAAGGTCATTTTAATGACTTTAAATGGAGAAAGCGCATTTTGCAAGCGTTGAATATACGTAATTAAATCAAAGTAGGTATTACTAAATCAAAAGCTAATCCATGAGTGTGTTGATCCAAGGTCTGCAGCTTGTTTGACCCAAAAGATAAGACTTTTAATCCCGAGAGGAAATAGCGCCAGCTCCAGGACCGTTTGCCAAGGTTAACCATTTATGTGGCGTATAATTTTTGTACATATTTTTGTAGTAGATTAGGTATAATACTATTTTATCAATATGACTATTACGACGGACGTGCGTTTACAATATTTTTATTGTTACTTATTATTATTATTTTGTTATTTAAATTTATCTTTTTATATTTTAATAACTTCGTTTATACCTTTCGATAAAGATTATTATTATTATAACTAATATAATGAAAATATTATAATAACACGTTCTTTCACTTACCTCCTAAAGCTGTTGCCGTGAGGTTATTAAGCATGGCCTTAAAAGGCCAACCCTGGCCGCCCCCTATACCGACATCTTCAGCACCACCCTTTCACAAAACATTTCAAAAACTTCGTCGCACAGTTTTCATATAAAAAACACCGTAAAAGCACTATAAGGTTGTTTATATCCGAATCCGGTCACGAAGGGCCAACTCTCATTTTTGTATCTATTTATTTTCAGTACTGGTCCTTAAAAAAAAGGATCACTCGCGGTCACAAAGTGTCAAAATACCGTTAAAATCCCGCCTTAATACAAAATAATTATCACTTTATTACACCCAATTAGTTTTAATTACAGCACCGCTCAACTTATTTACACACTTAATTTTTGTTATAAAATTAATATAACCCGTTTAGTATCAATTTGTATAAATTTGCAGTTTGATTGGTTCGCCCTTACAATGATCGTTTAATGTGAAAACTCGCAGTCGACTGGTACAAAAACAGATAGTGCTTACATTGTTGTCGGGACAGCCCTGCCGACGCACCACCCGCACGTATATCCGTCTCTCTCGCTCCGGAAAGAACCCCGTAAACGCACATCACGATATTGGAGCTTGGATCAGTAATGGACGTTAACATTTTGTTTACGGGCGATTTGAACAAACGAATAATCTATTATTTCATTCGTGCACGTATTATTGATACGACGCTTTCAACTATCTCCAATATTCAACACACCTCACCGTCTCCTTCTATCCCATGCTCCGCACTATTGTCACGAATATATGCATCCTTGTCTCGCCCACGCGAGAGGTTTGTCGAGTGAGGGGGTTTCGACCAGTCAGCGCTCGGGAAAATCATTTCCCTCTCCAGGGCTGGCGCTCGCGAGATATTGAAACATACGTATAGCGAAGGCGGGCTTTTGTAATGGAAAAAACAAATACTGAGCAATATAGCTAGCGAGGTATAGTATAGGCTAGCGCCGCTTGGAGGGTAAAGAGTGCTTCGAAAATATTTCAGGGCACGCTTTGAGTGGGATTTCTTGTAACGTTACGTTTTCGGACGTCGCTGAATAAGGAATGTTTCGGATAATTGTATTTTTTTATTAGAATGGTACATCTCCTAGTGTTTGGCAGTAATTTTTATTAAATGGTCTGGATGTGGATATTTTTGTTGTTAATTTGTGATTTTGACCGAATTAAAGAAAACGGTCTTAACGTTTCTTTTATTAACATCGGTTCACCACATGCTACCTGCTTTATAAGACGCCTGATGCAGTTTAATCTCAGCTTTCCTTTTTTATGTATAAAATGAATAAATTAAATCTAAAAGGCATGGATGTAGATTAGATGGTCCAAAGTGGAAAATCCAAAGTAAAATATTAATTAGTCTTATTAATGTCGGTATACATCTTTGAGACTACCTAACTAGATACTCAAAATTCCTCAGTAGTTCCTACGCCTATCGAATAGACTTTCTAATGTATCGAGGAATTTTACATAACTCTATTTACACCAAACTGAAAAGCTTCAAAATGAAAACGTGAGACGATTTTCAGGCTTATTTTTCGTATTTTGTTGATTCCTTGGGATCACACAATCATTGCGAACGTTTAGCTTGTTGTCTATGATGTTTCATCCCAAATAATCAAATGATCTACGTTTCATTTGTAGAGTTTTTCTATGAAGTGTAAACATTTTAGTTGTATGCCGCAGTCAAAGCTGAGAATTGCATCACTGAAATGAAATAAATGTAAAAAACAGCGAGGCACTTTCCCTAGGTACGCAGACGAAAATAATATATCAACGTTAACATTTTAATATGAAACAGAGCATCAAAGACTTTCAGAAAAAGTTATATTAAAGCTACGCTTGAATTATTTCTCTGTGGCGGCGTAGACTAAGGAAAAATCACTTTGAAAAAGTACATCCCCGATCCAAATTTGATGCACATTACACACGCTACCATCGTCGTTTAGGACCTAGTTGTGAGTCCTCAGTTCTCACTACGTTGATTAAGGTAGGTTCCTACTGCTAGTTTTTCTGAAGAAATCACTTAAGTAGAGGCTTTGCAAGACTTATAAAAAGCCTACAATTTAGTATTTCTAACTCATACACCGTACACGAGATTTTCTTCATTTTGTATCTTCTACATACACTGTGCATACCCTCTATGCACGCCACTGGAAAAAAGGATATACAATTTAGACCGGGTAGCTCCACTGAAGTACACGTTGGTTGTTATCGATTTATTATTAATATCAGATTTTATTAAATCGCTTTACTTTAATAATAGCTTTACCTGCTCTAATGCTACCACAGCCACAGCTGGGCATTGGCCTCTTCGAGAGCGAACCAGCTCTCACAGGCTTTTACCCAACCCTTTTTACAGATAATTCAGATAAACCGAATTCACTAACAAGTAGACGGTCCATCTGAAGCTGAGTGGAAAACCATCGCCTATGAGCACAGCAACAGTTCGTAGGGCATACTAGGAACACTTTCTGTAACATGCCGCCCTCCAGACTGCAATACAACATTGCAACAGTGTAGCTTAGTAGCCGAAATAAACGTAGTGGTAGTTCTTTCCCGAGAACTTCTTTACAGAGTCACAAAAAACTCTACATAATAAATTATTTCGGGATCTGAGAATGCCAATGTGGCGATTCTGCACCGGAACATTGCTAGACTCTTTACTAGATGGAAAAGCGAAAATAAGTGAGTGTCGTGTTTAAGAAATCCCTGCAAAAACATCCAGCAATGGACTTTTAGTTGAGATTACGATAATGATATTCCTTGGGAATGACTTTAGACAAAATTATAAGACTACCTTAATTAAAGTCTTGTTTTCAGCCTGGTGTCGCAAGTCTGCAGTGACCGCGTCTGTTTCAGACAGTTTAATATGGCAACGAGACTATTGTGTAGCGTCACTCAGGGCTTTATTAAAAAATCTACAAGCGTGCCTACCCAGAAGCAATTTATACAGGTTCAAAAAAAATATACATAACAGACTTAAAAAAATATTTAACGACTCTCATACACCTGAATTATAAACAGATTTATTACATTCGCGAGAGTTCACAAACTCAAAAATCATACAACGCTCTCCGCGCTCAATATAACTATGCGTTCAGGGTGCTGATGAGCCTGTCTCTCTATTGCAGTGCTTTCACGTCACTATGCGGAGCTGTGTCAGCATCCTGAAAATGATCGCGAGGAATGAATGAATGAATGAATACACTTTTATTGTACACCACAGAGAAAATTTTCGGAGACACAAATACAACAGCACAATAAGGTATAACGTACAATTTGGAGGAGGTTGGACTTCAGGTACGTGGGCTGTGCCATTTCAAATGGAATGTAGCAGCTTTGACTACCGGCAATGTACCCTCTACGCACCGGCTTCGGTGCGAAGAATGTACCCTACATTGCTGAAGATCTGTTTGGTGTAAAGTATAAAAATTAAATAAATTATAAATTACACCTTACGGATTCTCCTACTTTTCGTGGAGTAGGTATAGCATATTAAGCTTAATTTTCATAATAGTAATGATAAAACTAACTGGAGAGTAGGTATGCCTTTTCAAACAATAAAATAAATCAATGAATAAAATATAAACCCATAATCGAACTCCTACTCTGTGAAATCGATTAAGACACAGTGACAGACAGACCCGCAGTGAGTAGACGAGTGTGAGCTCTACTTCTACCGGAATGCACGAGCAACCAGCGATTAATAGTATCTCTACGGGCCAAAACAATAATTTGACCATCTGCCTATCGCTTTAACAATCAACAATTTGAGTACCTTCAAATCAAGATTAAATAGGCACAACTCATCATATAATGTGCGATTGCAAATTGAAAATCTCTTTTTATGTAAACCTATAATCTCTGTACGTACAGTTTTATACTTCTAATTAAGATGGAAGGCGGTGACCTCTGTCGATAACTTTATGCGTGACTGGCTTTACAGATCCTTATTTGGCTTTTACTTTTAGAATAGGTATGAGGTTCTTGACGTGCACGTATCCTGAGATAGCTCTTCCGTATCAGGCGGCGATAAGTTAAACTTAGTTCAACACGCTACGCGTATCACATTTAGTTCACCTAGACTATGATCACCATCATCGGATATTGTCCCACAGCGCGGCACAGGTCGCCACTCTCATACCAAAGAGGGAATTAAAGCATTGCCCCACTTAAACACATTATAGACTACGATAGAGTGATCCAAATCAAAGCTTTTTTTTTCTCTACAAGTTAGACTTCAATGCATCGCTGAGAAATCTTACAGTCTAAGATGACGGAGGTAGAGCCAGGCAGTTATACCTAATAGGTTTCTAAATCGCTTAGCGGTACTTCTTCGTCGGTTGGGTGGTTACTTATAATTAGCCACGGCTATATCAGACTAGAGCTGTTTTTGTTTGTTGTTGCAAATTATAAATTCCCTAACTTGTACTGCCGGAGAGCAAAACCTGCAACCCTCACTTATACGACCAAAGCGTTCACCACACACGTGAGAAGACTAAACATAACGTTATATAAGGTTTATTAGTAGGCAAGTGGGTATTATATATATTCAATTTCTCCTTCCTACTGTAAATAATCCCCCTTAATAAAACACATTCCTGTTACATCAGACATATATCCGACGCACAGACACAAGTGGCAATACAGTCGGGCTCTCCGCCCTCTCCTCCAGAGACGAGTGCTCGTCTGTGCCTCTACCTCTACCTACGAGCACCTACGCCGTACCGCTTCGTTGCGGAAGGAATTTAGATTAAAAATACCTGCTTTGTTTCAAGTAGAGAGCGACTGTGCTCGTCGTTGTACCCGTCCCCAGCCGGAATGTATTTAATATTATGAACAATGCATATGACCACTCTGATGTTGCGATATTGTACAATGTTCTTCGTAAAAGACAGTTTGGCCTTTTTCAAATTTAAATATTTGATCTACTGGATGAATATTAAAATTAAAATATATCATTTCGAATCAATTGTATCGGGGTAAAGCTTTGATTTCGATACAGCCAAAAACAATATTCAAAATGTGCTGGGCTTGTATGTTTTTCTAAAAGTAGGTAGGTAGGTTGGTATGAAATTTATACTTAAATCTGTGCAGTTTCGACTTTACTACGATTTAAGAAACAGTCCAAACGAGAATTTATCGGTCTGATATATTATACCTATGTCGTTTTCACAAACATTAGTTAGTATCGACAGCTTATAATCTCGACAAACAATAGGGTACTAAACCATGGAAAGCTAGTATCATTTTTGCGTTAGATTGCCGCTTTATTAGATAAAATGCGTGGCACAACTTTTTTGTGAATATTAAACAAGCTGAAACTTATTTTATTGTAGGTACATGGGGTTTGAATTCTAATGATTTTCCTTTTGTTGCATCGTTTTCTTTATCCAATTTCAGAAAACAATAATATACACATTATAAACTTTGTAGTGACATATTTATTTTCTTTTATATGCAGATATTATTTAATAAATACCGCACCTACTCCTATCCCTCGATTGCTGTTAACGGCTTAAGTTAGTTACGACGCTTAGCGGTGAACGCGCCGAGTGAATTGTGATCCGCGATTTAACTTAAGTACTAATTAATACAAGTAACGTGGTTTTCCCTTCAGGCGGTAGTCACTACAAACTGGCACACCTAACGCTATAAATTCAAAATTCTAATTCAAATTCAAAATTGTTTTATTCATGTAGTCAGTAGATATCTCATCACAGATCCTTATAAAAGTCCTACTTATGTTAGGACTACTTAAAATAAATCAATTTTGAAAAAGATGAGATGAGATGAGAGGACTCTACGGTTTAAATTTCTGGGAGATGTTAAAGGTTACAAGAGACAAAAGGTGGCGTTGCTCATACATGAAATTATACAAATTTTCGAATCTTGCAAATTGTACTGTTTATAAGTACTTTTGAAACGACATCAATATCCTAAAATCATTTGCTATACTTATTGCGGGAGATGAGAGTGGAGTTGACTGCTCCCAAGCAACCTTGTAATTTTTTTACATAGTTCAGTATATTCACTAAAGGAAAAACTACGTGACTACCAAAAGCATTTTCTGGAAAGTACAGGGAGTTTTCCCATAAACACAACCCGGATTTATTTTCCAGTATTCCTTTCTCATGCCAATTAAAATAAACATATATTCATACGCAAGCTGTTTTATTTGAATGTAACCCTATAACAGTAAGAAAAAATCTGAGTAGCAAAACACATGTTAAAATATTCAAGATAAAACAATTTGAATTCGATCCACATTGTACGAGTCACTATCAACACGGACTTAAGCAAATAAAACCGTATAATAACAAAAATATCCCATTAACACGACGCGGAGGTGCTAAGCGATGATTTTTAATAAAAAATACACCCCTGCTTTAATATCGGTTATGCCTTAGGGTATCTCTTTTTAACCCACCACCAAAATGATTTTTATACGAAACGGTATTTGATGAAAACTAGCTCCTATTGTATGAATAGTAAAACACATTTTTGAAAATTTTAATACAAACATCTGTATCTTTGTCATCGAAACAATTTACAATGTAAAATGTTTTCTATGGGAATGATTTAAAGTCGGTTCTACACTGCTGGTGATTGTAAGTAAAGCCTGGCTCATTCTAAGAGGGAATGTAACGCATTGTAGCCGTAAAACCACGCGTAGTTTATTATAAGTTAATACGCGCCCGCACCCGCTTTGGCGTATAGCTTGTTATACAACGCAGTGCACAAAAAGGAAGCATTTAGGTTTTGAATTATTTCAGCCGATATAGCATCTACGAACTTTAAAAATATTGTTGTTGTTATGACATAATTAAAAATCCAAGTTTAATATTACCATATAACACAACACAAGTTATATACCTAAATACTTTCGCTAGGCTATAATATATTCGGCGACAAACAAAAATGATACTACATCTCTAAACAATTATAATATTATCACAATAACGGGTATTTCAGTGAATTGAAATTTCATTATTTTAGTTGGTAAGGAACATTAATAAAGTATGTAGCGATTGGTTTTGAGCCCGATGGTAATTTAGAGTCTGATTTCATTTTTCTTTAGCAACTTTTTCCTTTGACAATTTTAATTGGCTGCCTGTCCATTGCCTTGTTTTGAGGATGTCTGTCAACATATAGTTTAGCCAACTCATTACATTATATTCAAAGAAATGCGTTTACAACCTACTTAAAATATATAATTTTTATAGTTGAACCACCATACCAGGTCGTGTCCATCAGAGATAAGCTTATAGCTAAACTATGAAGAAAGTGCAAGTGCTTTTTGAAGTTTTTACAATACTCGGCCCACATTCTTGCATTTTCCTGCTAAAATGAGTATTACTGCAACGAGTGTTTGCAATTTATTTTCACCCCACTGTACGGCACCCTACCCGAGGTCTATTGTAATAAACTTACACGGTTTTTAACTCGTCGGCCCGCGTCCGTGCTCCGTACCCCAACCCGGGACCAGTGACTTGCTTTGTTTGTACCTAGCTTGCTTGTACAGATTTGCATACGGTTCACCCGGACATCGTTACCAATATTGTATCGATTTGGTATCGGAAGCCGTCAGTGTAAGAAATCGCTTTATCATCTTTGTCAGACTAATAATAAAATAATGCTTGGTACAGTGGAGATGGATATAGAGCTGACAATCACCACGCTATTTTAATGCGCGCTGGCAGCTCGACTGTAAGGTTTACGTAATACGTTCAAGTGTAAGTGTAATAACATTTTATTTTTAACCAGTGGTTCCGGTTTAATATTAACCGATTCTATGCGATAACTTTTTACCTACTAAAAATATTCATTCTCTCATCTCAGAGACACTCATTATTTTGCGTTCATAACTAAAGGGGGCCAACTTCGGACCTCTTTCACCAAAAAAAAAATTTTTTTATCTATAAATAACAGAGTTATGCCTGAACATGCATAAAAAACAACAGAATTGTTAACCTCCTCCTTTGTGAAGGAAGTATGTAAAAAACTATGATAACGTTTCCTTTAGGAGTACGGAACCGTTCATGGGCGAGTCCGCCCGACTCTTTGAAATATTCTTTTCATAATGAAGAATTAAATAGCATAAAATATGATTTTGTACAATTGTTTTGTAAATAGCAGGTTTCTATTGTTAAAGTGCTTAAAGTATAAAGCAGGTTCAGATTTATTCCTGCGGAAACGAAACGACGAGAGATTCCAAATTAATAAAATTTCTGTTTTGCTGGCGGCGGGGTATTTCATAGCGAAATGAATATTTCTTCCCGTTAAATCGTTTCCCGCATAAACTTGACTGAAATAGTGATGTGCGAACGCCTAATAAACATAATATCGATAAAAGAATTCAATTTGATAAAAATCTTTAGTGTGTGCTAGGATGTATGAAAAACAGCACATGTTACGGAGTGTCGAGGTTGTTACCAGAGGTCGGTTAAAAATTATGACCTGATCTGATACCTAATTTATTTGACTCGATATGCCTTTTTTACTTTTATGATAGAGTTAATTAACAAATTTTGTAAGTCTTTATGACATAAAATATAAATTTACAGTGCAGCCAGCTTTCACCATACTAAAATTTAATGCAGCGTTAAGAAGTAGTCAGTAATGTGATGTATGGGGTTGTAATGTGGTGTTGAGTTAAAGTAAAGTCGTAATGAGTCCCATGATAGAAGCTTGCCGGGGTTGACTCAAATAATTACTGATAGATTTTACCTTACAATTATCCAAAAGTTAACATTTTTTAAGAAATTTAACTTTAAAGATGTTTTACACCTTCCTAAATAGTAATTTAACATCAAAAACATCGTATACTGCATTCAATAATGAGTTAGACGAAATAAATTACTAAATGGAGCGAATCGCTAGAAATAAACGAAATAAGATTAAATTTTAATCGGTATTGTTTGATAGAAATAGAATAAAATATTAGTGTTACAAACTAAACATTCTTATATTGTGTACAGTAGATTACATAAGGTGTAGAGTACCTCAGCACAATCTTTGAATTATAAATACTTTACACGATGTTTTAAGGATATCAATTTGAGTAACTGCACATAAAAATATACCTTCTTAAACGAAATTTACTAGAATGAAGCCTGTAAAGCATACATCACAGTTTGTCATTTAACGGCAAAATAGTTGATATTATAGTTTAACTGTTGCCATCGACAAGCCTCAGTGGCCTCCGCTCCTCCCTATCGGCCCATAAGAGCTAAGCGCTGTTCTCCCCGGAGAGCTAATATATTGTTATTTGCGCGCCCCCGCCCCCGCCCTGCGCCCCGCCCGCCCTAGACGCGCACGTGCTTGTTCCTACTTGTACTAGGACTTGCCGGGGTTAGCTCCATATGAATTGGGGAATTATGGCCTGTACATAACTTAAATCACATTTTCATATACTCTGGTACATGCAATTGGTGGTAGTGGAATGTACCAAGGACCGCGTGAACTTTTGGTACATTGCCTCTATATATAATAATTGTGCCTCACTGTGTATTGAAATTCAATACATAGTGAGAATAAGAAGCGTCTTGTTCATTTTCAACAAAGAAAACGGATTGCAATTTGTTTTTTTTATTCAGGCTCATCATTAAATTCAAATAACGAAAACCTTATAAATATGCACGTAGACTTTTTTTTTTAAACTTTATGTAATTAAGAAAGATGTGTGCATTTTTACACAAAATTATATAAGTTAGCTAGTTATCAAACAAAACTTGACCAATGATAACTAGGGATAAATGCCAAATTCGCCATCCATATAAAATGATAGCTTTATGTTTACTCTAAAGTATACATTAAAAAATCCTCTAGAGGCTCTGAAAGATTTCATTATAATTGTTTTGGGTGCTAAAGCGGTAAAGATTAAGGAATACAGGCTTAACACTATGTTTATATCTTATCCATCCCTATTTTTCGTCGGGCTACGAAATTGTCGCGTTGTATAAGTCATGACATAAATCAGCCGTAATGCAGCCTGAATAATATGTTTCGGTAATCGGCAGTTTGTATTCCGCGTGTGGCGGCCACAACGAATCGGAAACTCCGCCGCCGCGGAAAACAGCGGAATTTTGCTACTGTTTACTTTAGGTGCTTGTAAACGAATATGTAGTCTTCCAAAATATTGCGATAAATACTTAATCGATATATTATACATATAATTTAAAGTTATGACTGACTCATATATACACAGCCTAAACCTTTGGGGCTAGAAATTTAAATCCAATATAAAATTGTATTCAACATGGTATGGACGCTGGCTGAAGCGGTGCGCATTGGGTGGGAGCTCGACTTCACTTTCGGGGAGCCGAGTTCGAATCCCAGCACAAACCTCTAACTTTTCTCAGTTTTGGGCGTTTTACGTAATTAAAATTTCACTTGCTTCAACGGTGAAGGAAAACATCATGAGAAAACCTGCATGCTACTGCTAGGCCGGTAATGAGTTGATGTGATGATGATGAATAGTAATTTGGTCAAAGAAGAAAAATAATAAAAATATTTAGGGCTACGTTTACGATTGATTAATCTTTGCGTTAGGTACCTGATTTATGAGAAAGTCGCTTAGTTTAAGCGAGTGAAGCCGAAGGATACAGCTAGTATGACAGTAAGCTTGCCAATCCTAAGTAAGAAGATCATTGCCCAGGAGTAGGACTTAAATAATCATGATGTCATGTAAAATCTGCAGGCGTGGCCGCGCGGTGACTGACCCAGGCTCCAAAATAAATAAAGCGATTCCATAAGCCGCGCTACAGCCGTAAATCAGCAGTAATGCGGCTGAAACTCGTCCGAGCGGCGCGCGGCAGCAGCAATAAGCGGCACTTTGTATTCACGTTGCCGCCGGCTTAGCGGACCCGCATGGCGGAAAATGCCGGAAAACGCCGCGTAATGGTGCTTACATGGCGATCATAGGATAAAGGATTATATTATGTGAATATTGAGAACCATTATGACGTAGTTAAACGAAAAAGATCCTCACAAACGTACTTTATCTGGGTTGAATCCTTTTTGGTTAACTACGTGCATTTGTAGTTGATCTATTGTCAATCATCTACACCTACAAAACAAAACCGCAACTGTCTGACTGACTGTCCATATTGAGGGAGATCTGAACAAATTTGTAATTCGCAATTTTGGGGCAGCGGCCATCTTGGATCATCAGTTCATGAACACTCCCGACTACTTAACCTTTCAAACAAAAGAAAAACAATATCAAAATTGGTTCGGACACACACAACCCGCTAAATTTACAACACCCCGTCCTTTGCGTCGCGGGTTGAAAAGTAATACGAACATTAGGTATAATTTGAATAGCACAAAGTTAAAAAGCGAAATGATACATCTCGTCCGTCAAGTATTGTTTATTAACATCACTGTTGAGTTGAAATCCAAATCGCAGTGACAGGTCGTGTGCCGAAGGCTCGGAGCAACATAAATTGTTTTAGCACAAACGACTGCGCCGCGCTGCAAACAATTTAATATCAGTCACGTGGCGGAGACAGGTGATGTGAAGGGTGCGCGCCGCTTGGGGCCGATGTGCAGGCAGATTCTGTATCTCAGTTGACACCAAATTTAGCTAGCCACTGTGCCAACGTGCCAAGTTGCCACAGAATAACCTTTTAAATCCACCTTTTTCATTTTTAAACCAAAGCTTTTCAGTTCATTTCAACTCGGTTGGCAGATACAATAAGCTACTTGTAATAATAGTTTGGGCGCTATTTCAAGGCCACTTTCCACAGTTGACACCAAATTTACGTAATTTGTTGTCCCCTGAGATACTGTCTTTTAGCGCAGTACGCATATTTCTAGATGAGATAAAATATCTCGCGACACCTTTATGAGACGCTATTTAAATTTTTGAATAGAGAATTTGATTTTAATATGTCCAATCAACGCAATATTAGCACAACGAGATATGAGAGTCAAACTCAAGTCGAATTCTTTATTCCCTATTTTAGTTGTGCATGAATCTACAATTTCTATTTTAGATTGTAATAATTTTAATGATGATAATACAAGAGTTATCGAAATTGTTAGCGATATTTTTTTTTAAGAATATTTAATGTATTTTGTTTAATTGTAAAACGATGTTGGAAAAGAACAGCTGCTGAGTTTGTTGCCGGCTTCTTCTTGGTAGAATATAATACAAACAGACATACTTGACGTGCTTATATTAGGCCTACTCGAAATAAATGAATTTTTAATTATACAAAACAATTCATAAAAAAAAGGAATACATAGCGCAAAAACCCTAGAACCCATCTAAAAAATGTCTAACGCGACAAAATAAGATTACACTTCCGTCAGCCCTCCCGGATTGCAACCCGTATTTTTTTTTATATCGTTTATATACCTACAGCAAGGTTTAAAGACTTTGACCGTTACCACGCTACCGAAAAAGTTGGCGCCAGGCGTTTCAGCGTTCCGCTAAGTGAGAAGGGTAGTAGTACATTTAATATATCTATGAAATGTTCCTCTGTTTACATTTGCTTGGGCCGTCAATTTTAACCAAAAAATATTAACATACGTATCTACTATGTAGTACAGAGCTCCCACTCCAGTCGTAATTGTGCACATTAAATAAAATCTTGTACGTTCTTTAGGTGTAAAGTAAAAAAAAGCGTTCTCATATTTTTTTTAGCCGTCATATTTTTTTTTAAACAGTTACAATACTATATGAATGAGAAGGTAAGAACCAAGTGGAACGGCGCACAATATAACTCGGCAAAGGTGCATTTAATAGTCACTTGATTGATGTTTATTAGAAGGGGGCATTTAATTTAACCCCCGCACCACCCCAATAATATGAATACCGAAATCATAAGCCACCTCTATTCCCGAGGCAACAGGGACTTTTTTCCATCTAAATTTATTTAGCGCACGTGAAAACGTGTCTTTGTATAGTTTAAACCTATATTACTAATGTCAGTTTGCGCATTCGGATGTTCACGTGAGAATTCTTTATGTAATCAGCCAATGTTGATGTAATTGCATTTGACGTTTGAAATATAGTGAACATTTCATTAAAGTTGCCTTTGTATCGAACGCACAGCCCTCCTGCGGACCCCTGGAGGGGATGTATTCTAATTTAATTACTAGTACGTTACTTATGATTTTAAAATTTTTTTCTTCGTGTTTGTATCCATATTATTGTGATTGTATATATGTGTCTCACAACCTTCCTCGATATTCAATAAATCAATAAATATTTAGTCAGCAATCTATAAAAATATAAAAATCTCACGAGTAGTCTGTAAAACACGTGCCCATGCAAAAAAAAAACCTCTTCAAATTAAACAAAGCGCAGGTATAATCGGAAAATGCAACAAAGTAGGTACTTTAACAGTTAAAAAGTACCTAATACTAGGAAGTGTTAAAAAATGTGATAAAAACAATAAGACAAGTCATCAAAAGGCGCTTAATTGAAATAAACAAACTGATAATATATTGTACTTCTAAACAAGTTCATTCGTTTTTAGTGACAGGCAGCCTGCGAGCTGTCACAAACAGTTAAAGCCTCGGGCGGGACAAGCTTGAATTACCAACAGAGACAGTATGTAAACATGACAATAAAAAAAACCATTTAGTTTATAACTTAGTAGCACACTGCCACTGGAATCGCAAGCTAAAGGCTTTCGCTTGCAATAAGCAAAACGTTCGTTAAACGTTTTTATCTGCAAGAGTCGCACTCTAGCAGATAAAAATTCATGTCATAAATGTTCTATTTGTATGGTCTATACGAACGACTATATCTATCACAGCCACTTATGACGCATTCATACATAGGTATATGTTACCATTATTGTAAGGTGGTAGTGATAACTACATTCGCTAACCTAAAACTACAGCTAGGAGGCTTCCAAGCGTGCCCCGGTTTAAGTAGAGCCCACAAGCAACTTAGCATCACACCACAAGCAATAACAAGACTTTCATCGTTACAATATTTTAGTTCCACCACTAAACATTTTCAGTAGTTATCACCTGGAGGCATATTCTGACATTAGGGTATCTCGGTTTACAACTGAGGTTTCAAGATTATAAAATGAGCGAACGAGGGAAGCCAGGCTAAAGTGTAACAATAAAACTATTTGTATAGAAAGGGTGGTTAATTTAAGGAAATAAAAATAGCATAATCAAAAACAAAATATCCTGATTTCTTTAAAAAAAATATGACTTGATTTTGACAACACACCACAGTTGGTTTGTCCGCCATTAGATGTTTCAAATCATAAATAAGTATGTAACTTTTCCATAGTTTATACCTTAATTTCACATTACTGAGATATGGAACAGGCCTGTAGAGATACCATTCTACAAATATTGGACGAACATAAAGAATTAATGTAGCTTGATATTTAATCAGCAAGGTAAACTATTTTATTCTATAATCATAGTTCACACGCCAATTTAGTTGAATAATAAAATAAACTACTAAATAGCCCGTAGGCGCCCCGTGGCATTAATTGTGACATAAAGACACGCGGGCAGCTTGCTGTGACGTCATCGCACAGTGACTTGCCACGTCGATGCAGAGCCGCCAGTCGCTGACGAGTTTGGATGGGTGGAACAACGCCGCGCCGCGCCGGTTTGATGCAAAAGGGTGCGATTCACACTTAACATTAGTGAAGCGGTGATAGCGCATTGTTTAGGAGCTCGGCTTCACTTTCGCGGGGTCGAGTTCGAATCCCAGCACGCCTCTAACTTTTTGAATTTATGTGCGTTTTATAAGTTATAAAAATATCACTTGGTAACTTTATAACTTAATATTAATTGACTGCGACAGATAGTGATAACAAAAAAAATTCCCGGCTAAGTTTATTGTGGGCTCCAATCGCGGCCTGGTCTACCAGGGCACGATTGGAGAAGAGCTATAAATACCAATCTAAGTTTATTGTGGGCTCATCTCTGGTAGACTAGGGCGCGATTGGAATACTCGTAGCTTTAGGTTAAAGTTATCGATTGAAGTTAAGTTATAGGCAAAAGTAGACGGAAAGAGGGGACGAGGACGTCCGAGACCAGAGCTGACCTCTTAAGTTTAAGAAGATATATATGAACACTTCATAAGTGTCTGCGATAGGCCTACATGACTACAGAATTTTTGAATTTGAATTCGTTTTGCTCGATCTGTTATCTGTGCTGGTGATGAAAACTTACATTTTGACTACAGCAAAAAAAATCACAATAAATGAAAATACAATAGCAGTACAACTTTGATAACCTATGTACAGTGCAATGTATTTATGTCACCATCATTTACCATTCAGTTTCGGAGCATGTTATTAAGACAGTCGTACGAGCGAGGTGAGAGAGCAAGTCTTTTATACCTACATCTATACGAGGCACTTAATAATAAAGCGGATGTTTTTTTTATGAGAGTACAATCTGTTTTGTCATTTGCCAGTTTAATTTTTAAGAAATGTTTCACTTCCAGAATGTTTCCACTTTTTCTACCTCAAAAAAGATAACGTAAATAAACCAAAGTTATAGCATCAACGGGCGATGTGACGCGGGTGGGTCGTAGAATACCGGGTGGAGCTTTGTATTGGATTTAATTTACAAATAAACAGTCGCCCCCTCTGCCAGCGTGTGCTAGCTGCAGCTCCCCGCCGTGTTAATGAGCTCGCGGACAGGACGACAAGCAGATATTAGAGGATTACCCGCCACGCGCGCGCCGCACGCCTCGCGCCGGGAAATTACGAGCATATGCTGTGACTTTAACTATTGTTTCTTCTAACCCAAAACTTATTGACAGGAGTTATGGAATTAGTGAATTCCACCCTCGTGTCTTGGAGAGCAACTTATGCTGGCAAAATCTTATCTCGATGCTTGATTTTCAGCAGCAGATAAAGTTTCCTTTTTTAAATCCCGCGCGAACAATCCTCGGGCGTGCCTACTTTCAGAATAAAAAGTACCTAATGCTGTTTTTTCTCCAGAATGCAAGGAATCTCTGATGCCAAATTTCATAACATCTTCGCGGCGTTTGAGGCGAATAAAGGAAAGAAACAAACAAAACTATATTATTCATAATATTAGTATGGATATGGATAATATTTATTTGTTCTATAGTCTGCGAATTGGACGTAATTAAACGAAAAGGAGAGTAGTTCAGCTAGTCATGGGACACTTAGTTTCTTACAAATAAATGTGGCTTATCAAATTCAAAATTTCTTTTTTCATGTGGGCCTATCATAGGCACTTATGAAGCGTTCATACATATTTGTTTAAATAATTGTTGTAACGGGATGGTGATAACTTCGTTCGCCAACTTAAATCTAAAGCTACGAGCTATCATCAATCTCAAAGCACAAAACATTGCATTATCAAAATTGTCGTTATGTCACGTCTATTAACGAGGCCCTAAACGTTTAAAACTACTTACTCCGATGTGGATGTCCAATTACTCTCTGTAACCCTGAGGTAACTTGCAGCTCATCTGCATCTGCTTAAAAATGCATCGGCATCGCGGCAACATCGCTGGTACAGAGCACTTCGTTAGCGCTGAACGACGAAGATATTGATTGTCTGTAATGAAGCGTCCCCGCGCGCCGACCACCGACGATTTACCGTTGCAGCTGCCCTCCATGCATACCGGACCTACCTATGAATATTAAGAACCCTCGAGGCGTAGTAAGAAAGGTTTCCTTCCAATTCTACCCCTAGTGGTGATATTTTCAATTTCAAGAACTAGATAGTATAAGCGGAAAGCTTTTTCAAGTTATATGCATTTTAAACTATTACCACTTGCTTCAACGGTTAAAGAAACCTGCGTGCCTGAAACTTCTCCGTAGTGTTTTGTCGTCAATCTGCAGTAGGCCGGCGTGGTGGACTACGGCCTAAACCCTTCTCATTCTGAGAGATGACCCGTGCCCTGTAGTGGGTTAACGATTATAACTAGTGATATTTATAAGAAGATAATCTGTTCTATCTGGCGTTTTAAGAATGTAGAACATCGTGCTTTATGTTTTTTAAATACAGTTTGTTGAAATTTTGTAAGGTTTTTGTAGTTTCTTTTAAAAATCAACGAAACCATACGAAACGGACGACGGACATTAATAATAAACTATTTTGTATATTTTATATTAATATCTCATATAATTATTTTTTATATAGTTTTTAATTATTCTGTTATTTGATAGGGTAGATGGGTCATAATTAGCAAATAAAGAATTATTATTGTTATTATTAATACAATTTAATTTTTTTTCTTAATTCAAGGTTAGCGCTGCCCATTTTCTTTGTCTGTATATATTACGGTTTACAAGTCCCATGAGAACCGTTTGTTTTCCTGAGATAAAAACCTGTGTTAATCTAGGTCCTTGCAACTAACTCTATACCAAAATTCAAGTCGATTGCTTTGTTTGGGCGAGATAGATATAGATAAGGATAAGCAAACAAACACACATTTACATTTATAATACGAGTAAGGATTACTAGTAATAATTAAATTGTAACTTGACTTCCACCAGCAACTAACTAGGGCCCCTACGAAATAATTGTCACTAGTCCAAAACTTCGTGCAAACGAAGTGTAAATGCATCCTCCTTGTTCCTGCCGCCTACCACTGCAGACCTCCCACGCTCCATTGTCCACCGCCACGAAAACTGAAAGATAAAAAAGATAAAAAATGTAAAAAGAAAAGACAAAGATAAAGAAGGAATGAAAGTAACCGGAAGCGGCGCCGGCGCACGGTAGCGAGCGCTGCGCAATTAGCGGGCACACGCGAGAATGCTGTGTGAACTGTACCTGCCCTACAGGGTGCTCGCGGCCGGTGGAGTAACCATATCCCACTACTGGGTAAAGCCTCATCTCATACGAAATGAATTTATTAGAGAAGTAGAGGTTCTTGTGACAGGGCTCGTCCGGGGAAGTACCGCTATACATATTTCTGCCGCCAAGCAGCTTTGTTGCAATGCTGTGTTCCACACTGAAAGGCATGTAGCCTGTGTACGCGTAGTTACAGGCACATGTGGCATCTATACCTCAGGTGGATGGACCTTGCGAAGTGCTGCTCTGTTTATAGGCAATGGTTTTAAGCTTACTATCAGGTAGGACAGATGCTTGGTCCTTCAATTATGTAAAACAAGTAGGCTCGCTCTATAAGCACTTTTGAAACGTCATGTCTATCGGTTTATAGTGGCTCTACCAACTTCTCGGAAGGCAGATTCTACCGGGAAGAAAGCGGTAAGAAACTCAGCAGTTACTCTTTTTTACTACAATTTGCAATTTGCAATTTAGCGTTAAATTTCCCATCTTGTGAGAAATGAAATGGAACCGAATGCTACCAAGCAACCTTTTTATTAAGAAATTCATCAATTGTATAGTGACCTCGCTGTAATAAATGTTTTGTTTTAACTGATGCATTGGTGGGTCCAAAATTACCTTAGGAATCATATATAATGAAAGCATATACTGAAATTCCACAAATTATTTGTTTACAGACGAGAGACAGAACTTATAGTCAACGCACTGTTCTTCTAAGGTAGCGCATTGCAAACCTAAATCAATGATTTTATTATTATGTCTTAGGGAGATGCAATTTCGTCCCGGGTTTACAAGAAAGGTAATTACCTAATGAACCTTCAATACCTAACACTTGTGCAATTAACGCCTCGGGTCAACGTTGCTTAACACAATCGATTAATTTGCGCGAAATTCTGAACTAGGTAATTCACACTAAGATAATTCCATACAAGATGACCCATATTGTATTAAACAGTTAGGAGATTTATATGTGACATAGTTGATTCAACTCTGACTGGAAAAAGCGGTAACTAAATACTTGTACCGCTAAACGTTTTGTACGATGCAAAGAAATCGATCTCTCTCTCATCCTCTATGCTAATATTTTAAACTATAACAATAACATAGACAAAATTGAAGCTGAAAGCTTCTGTTTCATTTCGAAAAAGACTCAAAAAAATAGTAGATGTAGTATGTAAGCAATTCTAAAGTTAATACGCAATACATAAATTTGGTAAACATCACCATAGCCAAAAGTAAAAAACCCAAAATGTACAAATACAAGAACTATAACAAAAATCTTTTTACGATACGAAAAGACAGATTAACAATTATTTAACAATTTACATGGCCCACTCGAAGATAATGAATTTGATTTAGATTTTTGTTTAGACGTCAATACCTACTAATAATATAAATGAGTAAGGGTGTCTGTATTATTTTGTTGCTTGTTTGTTACCTATGATTGGCTCAACCACGATATTCTTATTATAGTTCGACCGTAAGTGCTTGTCACCTCAGTATTGTGAAATATCGTCTGACCTGAATAGCACTTGCGCGTTGACTTATAATGAAATTGCAATGCCGGTTGGCGAAAGTACTTCCACGGACGAGCTCTGTCACAAAAGGCACTGCTAAAACTACTGAGTTCTAGTTTCATATATTGTGATGAAATGTGTAGCTCCCTGTAGATGTGTAAACTGGGCGCGCGCTCGCCGGGTGTGTTCACACGTCGCGGCCGGCTCGCCTATCTGTATCACACAGCACCCCCTTATACGTAGCGGAAAAATACTGGGAAATGTAGCTTACGCCATGCCTGCTGGCGGTACTTGATAAACAGTAGAAAATGATTCACGATTTGTTAATTTCGAACATTCACGCTAAATAAATCTCCACAGTAACAAGTAAGTATTACTCCTTATATACATTTCGATAAAATTTTGTACCTATTTTATCGTCATCGGTAGAACAAGTATTGCACTTAGCTGATATGTCTTATTTATTATTCATTTCTGATGAACACTCATGAAATGCAACATTCTTGAAATAGTGCTAAAAAAAATTGGTTCATCGAAAAGAAATCATAGACTTGGAAAACCAAAGAAAGAAGCGTCGATCTCACGACGGGCAATGAGACAACACCTTGGATCTATGGGTTCCTAGCACATGGTTCTTGAAATGACTCTATGAATACGATGAACTAATGTCGCTCAAAAGTCTACATTCTAAAATAACTTACATTAGACAAAATCGTTTACTCATGAGTGAAATCTTAAACTCTTTGGTCACATCAAAAAGAAGAAAGATAAGATTGTAACACTTATTGCAAAATGATTACCATTTTGGTAGGTAGGTATTTTTGAGGTGCGCATTCGAAGGTATCTCTAAAACGACTGGTCTCAGCAGATTCACGTCTAGTTCCCTGATTACTGAACGTTTTAGTGAAGCCGTTAGAGGTACATTGAAGAACTATTAGTGCGCGGTAGAGTCTAGTATGAAATACCAACTCCTTTCCTACAGTTTTATTTCCATGTGTAGCCATCAAATCAGATTTACAAATGGAACACGTATAATTGAGCGGGAAGCGAGCAGCGGGCTGCGAACAAGACGCGAGGGTGTGACCCCCGCCTCACAAATCCGCCGCGTGATTTAATATTAATGATGTTTTAACCTTAGTGATTTATACCGAATGGCACAAGATTGGCTGCTGCGCTCTCGGTTTAAATTTTTTTTTCGCAGGTACCATGCAGAATTTTGTTTCCCGTTTCCCGTGATATAATATTTCCACAAGCAATGCTCTCGACTTACCTTGTTGAAAAACAACCGTCGAAATTGGTCTAGTCAGCTATGGTGAAAACTTGTCTAGGCTACGGGTCATACGGGGCTGCAGGCAACAAATGACTAATATAATCTAACAGTTTACTGCAATAGATAATAGAACAAAGGTCGGTTTCTATAAAATTAAATTCCCATTCAAAAATAAATAAATATTAATTACTTCTCTGTAAGAATTTACCCAGAGTGGGCTTCGCTTCTGCCACAGCCGACGATGAAAGAGATGAGACTAGATTTAGAAACGAGTTTCGAGATGTCGACCTGCGAGCAGCGAGTGTGTAGCTCCAATAGTTTCATTGCTGGGCTATAAGCAAGTGTTCGAGTGCGACGGGCTAAATATCAAGCGATCATCGCTGAGCAAGTTTTATCTTAGCTACTAGCTCGGTACGTTGCGACAATTTAGTGGAAAAAATATCTAGCCAACAGTTTGAACATTCAGTCATTAACTTTTAATATACTTATATTTTTTATTGATACTGGATCTATATCTATAGTAGCGAATCACTTTTCCTTTTTAGGAGCAATTAGTGGTAACAATTAACAATGTAGAATAAAAGCTCTAACAAACAAGTAGTAAATAAAACCCGCTTCCGCTTGTGTTCTGCGTCCGCCCTAGCCCCAGTTTTGTTTATTGCTAATAAGGCGCCGTAAGTCGTCCGCGATATTGTGTCTCTGGCGGGAAACGCAGGATCCTCACCGCCTATTGCCTTCACTTTTATGTGGATACGTTTAATTTTAGTAGCTGTTAGCTTTAGCCCCTTTTTATAAAACATTGGGGTAAAGAAAACAAAAAAGATGTTTCAAGAAAACAAAGAAACTATCTAGATGCAAAAAAAATTTAACCACTCCATCGACTCAAACTTAGTAAGTAGGCACAGATTTAAATATTTCTTTATACATCCCGTTTGACTTTTTAACTCTGTATATAAAGACCTAACATGACTTATTCTTTGACAATATGAATAGTGAACGTCGCCATCCATCCGTTAAACTGCATTTTAATATAACTTAACCTTTCAAATATCCATCCATCCATCCGTCGACAGAAAACTATTTTTACACACAGTAAAAACACCCTTTGCTAGATTTTGCCAGGAACCCTGTTTATAAAATGTGTATTTGTAAACTTGTGACCCCAGTTAACAGACAAACTATTTTATACGCAGCTGTTAGTTTTCCAAAAATAAAATAATGACTACCACTCATTGGCAAACACGCAAAATACTTTTTTTTTTGTTTCAGGTACATTTTAAGTATAAACAAATACGTCAAATCCACAGCACGTCAAACAATTCTTTCTATTGTAAATGTTCTTTTAAAAAACGTTCCCGTTGTCAAAATCGGTTTTCCTATTTTAACCCATTTCATTTTATGAGAATTCCTTAATGGTAAACGGCATATCTATCGGTATAGCTATTGTAGCTGCAGAAGCGCTTCCAATCAATACTAGTAAATAAACGAACCCTGTTTCGTATATTTTTAAATCCATTATTTGAGAGCCGAAACAAATCAGAGCCACTAGGATTTCCCGTCAATTCACGTGTTTTCATTTTTCGCAGGTGTTACGAGTTTGAATGTTTCGTCTGTCTGTGCGTCTGGATCATCAATGTTTGCATGATATTAATTGAATTTTTTTTTTATAGAAGTGTTTTATCGCATTGCTTTTTGGCTGTTTGACCAACATCAAAATAAGGTACGAGAAGGAAGGCAACTTTAAATTTTATGGGACAACAATGATTACTGAGATTTTCTCTACATTAACTTGCAATAAATGCTTTAATTTGTTCTTATCTATTTATATAAAATTCATAGTCCTGACTTTCTAGCATTTTTAGCCTAAACCGCTGACACTTGAAATTTTGATAGATTCTTTTGCGACGTAATCGCACACTCAGAAAGTATTTTAAGAAAATCAACCCCCACGTGGGTTCCGGAAATAGGCATCGGATAATTTTAAGCCTTTAAGTTTTACAGAATCGCGATAGAACAGTTAATTCATCAAGAATTAACTGTTCTATCGCGATTCTTTAAAACACTAAACAAACGCGGATGAAGTCGCGTATGGTACTTTATTTGATATAAAGGTTGATATTTCTTAGCTCATTTATTTTGTCTAAGTAGACCTATCTTAAAATTATAGTAGTAATTTTATTTCTTTTGCCATCAAGAAATGTTGCTAAAGTATGTTTCCTCGCAGATTTTGTACATTTAAGATCTTATCATTTCACAATATTTTACCTTTGGTTGGGTCCTGATACACAGTTACTTTCTACTCGTAACACACTTACTCCTAACCACAATTCGTGACTTTACAATTTGTTCGTTTTTGTAATGCAGAGGTGTCAAAGTTTATATTACTTACAAAGTGAATTTTGTGTTTGGTTGAGATTTCAACATTAAGAATCAACTTATGACACTTTTTCAATTCTAGGCTAATAATTTGTAACGCTACAAGTTCTTACAAATAATTGATCAGAATATTTACTCTTTACAGTAGGTGCCTTTAATTATGGACACCTATCAGTGTAACTTATGTATTATGGATAACCTGCAATCTTATATTTGACTTGTTCATCAATAGTCTTCAACAGTCCACAGAAGAACTGAAGACCTCCCTCATAATCAGCACTCTGGACAGACGGGTTGGCGATCGCAGTAGATGGTTGTAGTAGCACAATGGACAATGCTGACAACTATATTCTAATCTGCCGTCACCACACGGCGTTGTTTTACTTGTTATAATCACGCCACGTAAAAGTGTGCTTGACGAAAATTTCAAACTCGTCAAACTTTAATAACCTTTCGATATTTCAAACAAACTAACAGACCACGAGCACAAAACGCAACACGTGTCGAAACTATTTAGTTAAGAAATCCCGAGTGTATTTAGATAAGAAATAGCATCTGTTTGTAATTTCAACAATCGTGCTGCGAGCTCTTAGCACCGCGCCGTCACGCATACGCCTGCTAAGAGGCAGTCCAAACAAACGCCTCAAATAGAGAACATCGGAACCGGAGCAAGTGCTGCGAGCAGGTCGGCCGCGGCCGTGCTACACTGTCGACAGCTCGCTGCGAGTTACACGAGCTACAATCTGGAATATTAGATCTCGGCTTACTGAGAATTAATCCTCAACGTATGCTCTGAGTGTCTGGAGAATTCTATACTGTACAGGTTTTTTTTTTATAAAGAGATAATATTTGACGCATACCACTCCGTTGAGGGAAACGGTGTAGTTATGTGGGACTTGCACCCACTAAAAACTCTGTGTGTGTCCCTCGGTACGGAGAGTACGGGAATCACTTGCGTATTAACCGTACTCTCGCCATCGTAGCTCGCCTAGTTGTAGGGTTGCTGAACATTGACAGAATCATTAGATAGTGCCCGTTTTATTCAAACTCCCTTTTGGAACCTTTTCAGGGGTTAAATATTAATTTTATAAATTTGTTTAATTTATAATAATTATAACAATAGGTAGGTAAATAGATATCCTGTATCGTGGAGACCATGAATGACTTCTCTTTTAGATTAACATAGGGCTAGGAGACTTCCTTTTATGATCTTTATATTTATATATTATAGGTACCAAGATACAATTAAATATATACATTGAGGTAGGGTAGGGTATAATAAATAAATATAAATTAATATATATGTACAAATATGTTTGTTCGCATAAATAGAAAAAGTAAAAAGAAAAATATACTAGTATGTTGTAAAGGGTAAGTAAAATATTTATAACATATTTGCCATAAGTATTTCCTATGTGTCCTTGTAAGTTAGTGTTTTAACCAGTTTGTGATGGTATGATTTGCCTGTTAAATTGTTAGGTGTTTAAGATTACAAGACTTGGCTTAGTTGTAGATTTTCGCATCAACATAGGGTGTAAATCGTCTCGCAAAAGCTGTTTTCGCAACTGGAGGATTGACTTTCCCTACTCTTCCCTTAAAAATCTTGTCAACATTTGGATTTGGATAGAGGAAAACTAGAGGCAAAGTAGTAGAGGTATAGTCACCAGGTGGTAACAAAATTATATTACCAGAAGAATCGACGAACAAAACAATCGACTTACTAAAAACGGACACAAATTGCCGATATCAGCATATCGTCTTCGAAATGTGCAGGAAATGTGGGGATGATGGCAGTGGCGTGCATAGGGTTTTCGGTCAGGGTATGCATAAAAAAAAATAGGTACTGAACATGCTATTTTGATGTTACTGTATAATTTTATTTGTGAGTAGGTACCTAACCTAACATTGTTTGTGATACCCATGTAGATCTTCATCATCTCCTATTTCCAGTAGGTAAAGTAAGCTCTGAGACGACCGACTAGCGAGTTTTTAAAATTGTCTGCCATTGCGGCAATTACATTAAATAATGTTTTTTAGTGTAAACAATAAACAAACATAGGTATTATTATAAATAAATAATGAAACAAAACATTGATCACTGCTATTCGCCTGTTTCTGTAAGTCAGTCAGAGCTCTTTTTACGTGCCGCTCCTTGTAGGTGCATTCCTTCCTTTACGAATAATCTCAATTAAACGTTAGTTAAGAATTAGCTCTTAACTTACCTACATTTTCCAAGCACACTGAACCATCAGATCACACGCCGAATATAAGAACTTTCTTACACTAAGAATATTCCTCACAATCATTTACAAACAGTACACTGTCACAAAGGTTAATGTTAACAATAATAATTGTAACTATTTACAAACAACCGTACAGCAAACGAAAAAACAGTAATTAATTCTAATTCGGTGAATATAAGTTGTTATGACAGATGGTAAAAGGTAAACAATAATGGCGCTGAGTGATCGCCAGCGATAATGAGAATATCATAGTCAAAATATGTCCGTAATATTTTCTTAGTACACAAATGCTATTAAAAGTTGTCATTTGAAGAATATTACTTCATCAGTTACCAATGGCACCTGGTATACGTTAATAATTTATTTAACATAATTCGGCAACTTTTAATTTGGTTATTTTAATATACTTTTTGAACAAATTAGGTACTTATAAATTTCTAAAGACCTTGAATGTAATAAAATTCATTGATAAATTTTTTAACTACAAAAAAGAATTATTGCCGTTTTAAACAATAACAAACAAAGCAAATTACTTGTGCTTATAAAAAAAACAAAGCATACATTTGGATTTCAAATTTCCGTAAGCAGTGCTTTTAAGATTTGCACACAAGCGAAACCCCTATACTGGAAACCTGGAAAACTCGCACACATAGAAAGAGCCAAATATTGTGTAAGCACGCACGCGATTATATCACTACACACCAGAACATCCATGTGTGCTGGTGCACACAAGTAACGACAGATGCATTCAATCGCCGTGCTTCTATGGAGACCGCGGCGGCGCGGCGCATTAATTCGAGCGACGAATAAACGATTTGCCCGGCAATGGATACTTAATCGTGAAAACCCCAGCTAATTTTATGAGATTTAAATTATATTTAAAGCGTTACTTTTTATCTAGGGATACTGTTTACAACTCAAAATTAAAATATAGTCGAAATATTATGCAGTTTGTCTATTTTAGTTCTAAACCATGACACGGGACTTGTCCATTGATTTACATAGAAGTGCGGCCGGTTTTAACTAGATGGCGCTTTTATAGTTTTCTATAAATTGTTTAATTTTTTTTCAATCTTTAATTTTTAAGTCGTCCTTATGGTCTGAGAGGCCCTGAGGTCAGGGTATGCACTGCTTATTTGCATCTATGAGATGCACGCCACTGGATGATGGGATGGGGATATATGTATGGTTTTATAACATGATACAGAAGATAATATCAGATTTACCTTTACATAAGTTAATTTCTTAATGACAAAGTTGCTCAGAAGCAAACCGCTCCGCTTTTATCACAGAAGATAGAACAATGATTGTAAAATTGTAAAATATGTTGGAAAAGTGCAACAACTTTCTCGTCTGCTTCTTCTCGGTACATTCTGCATTCTGAACCGGAGGTAGTGTCACTACCAACAGACAAACTTGATTTTTCAAAAGTGCTTAAATTAGGCCTACTTGAAATAAATGTGGAAAGACATAGAAGTAAAGGACGCTAAGAATGAGAGAAAAAGTGAGATGATGGCTAATATAAATGAGTGGAAGGAGAAGATATGTAATGCCGACTCCACTTAGCGTACTATAAGTGCAAGAAGAAGACTAATCTATATTTATTACTCAGTTATACTGGGCAGCTCGCACATCAACTGTTCAGTTAAATATATTTTAATTATTGATTTTTATTCATTTTAGTATGTTGATACGCTTATTACATATACCTAAGATACCTAAATACAATTCTACATCTATGATATCGTGGTATTTGTCGAAATATGTCTACGAAGTTCTATTTGGCAATGTAGGAGCTGCTGTCTAACTACGCCAGAGCAAACAAAGCGCAGAGGCGTTAAAACACTGTGTCGTCACGCCCGCAGGTGATAATTGGCCATATTTTGGTAGTTACTGCTCCTGGGGCAGTTGTCCGATCGAATTTACTCACGTCATGGTTATTGACTCCTGCAATTGTGCGTTGTAATGTTCAACATCTGAAGATGTCTGCTAACAGAGCGAATATGCGTAGAGGACATCTACATACTAACTTTTTTTTTTTCATTTTAACCTTATAAAAAGCAGGAGGTACTCAATTCGGTTGTATTTTTTTTATGTTTCAGAAAGTCGACACTACCTCATTTATTAACTGATTTGGATATTTGAAAAACATATAGGTACATTATGTTTTTTATTGGAATGGATGTACCATTAATTAAAGCAGGGTCAGATGATGGGATCCTAGAAAAAATCCATATTTATATTATAAATGTGAATGTATTTTTGTTTGTTTGTCCTTACTTTTCGCCCTAAATAAGTCACCATTCTACTTGATTTATGGCTTCAAATTAGTTAATGGGAAGGAGAGTAACATAGTAACAAGTGAAACTATGTAAAAAGAGTAAGAGAATAAAAGAGCAACTGCTGAGTTTCTTGCCGGCTTCTTCTCGGTAGAATCTGCCTTCCGAACCGGTGGTAGAGTCGCTACAAACAGACTGTCTTGACGTTTTATTATCTTATAAAACCTATGTATATATATATATGTAGGCCTACTACTTGAAATTAATGAATTTTGAATCTTTCGAATTTAACATACTTTGTATCCCAGAAAAACGGTTACCACAGAATTTGTAAAAAAACATAACAGGCAACAGACATTAAATAAATAAATAGACATCTCTTGCAACATTTCGTGATGTTTTCCGAACCCTCTTTCAGCCTGATTTGGACCTATAGGTACAGACCGATAGGTCCGAGCGTATGTTTTTAGCTCAGATAGCTATAAATGCTAGAAACCCTGTCTACAAACAAACTTTTTACAATTAAAATATTTATACGGAAGCGACTAATCTACAATAATAAAAATAAGTAAACAAAGCCAACTCAGGCTGGCGGCCACTCCGCGCGCCCTTGTCTGACTCTAATGAATTTTCCGTGTTCCTCGCGCCCGAGACAGCGACAGAGACAAATGACGCGCTGTCTCCGGGGAGCAAGCCGCGGGAGTAAGGCAGGCGTAGATCTACCTACCTACCCAACTTTGCACAAATGCCAATATTACCTACCTACTTACCTACCCATTTCTAACTAGCGTATGTAAAGTAATATTTTTAATATGATCTTTAAACCAAAAGAAAACCAAACGTTTCCTTTAAATGTACCCCTTTAAAGTGTATAATACACTACAGCCTAAGTTTGTAAAAGTTACCAGGAAAAAAGAAAATGTTTGCACTAGTAACGCCGTCTAGCGTGGGTTTATATTACTATTATGACTTTGATAAGCGCCATCTAGTTTGATAATTGGACACCATGTAGCCGTATCGTAACTTGATTGTTTCATCATTATGTTTGACATAATGTGCCACCGTTAAACTTTTACTTTAACTTAGTTCAGAACATATTCTGAGATGGCGCTGTAAGTATCCCACTTTATTTTTTTAAATAGAAAGAATAATTATTTACATACTCGCAGAGACCTTCCTTGGCCAGCCTGAAGCTTTCGGAGAGCATGATTGAATAACTTTTATTTCTAAACAATAAAGAGTAGTTTAGTTATAGTTTTAAGAAATACATTTACATCGCATATATGCAATTGATTCAATTTTTAATCTTTAGTTTATAATATTACTAGCTGGAGGCCGCGATGTCCTTCCACGTATTTTAAGGCTTTTTACACATCCCGTGGGAACCATTTGTGCAATTCTATGCAATTTAAATATCACTTGCTTCAGTGGTGAAGGAAACATCGTGAGGAAACCTGTATGCCTGAGAGTTCTCCATAATGTTCTCAAAGTTGCGTGAATCCGAACGGAGCCAGCGTGGTGGACTACGGCCTTAACCCCTTCTTATTATAAGGTTTAAAATTCGTTAGACAATTTTTTTTTGCGCTGACTACTAAATTTTTTGAAGGTTTTTGTTGAGTTAGTTGAAGGATAAAAACGCAAATAACTTGGAAAGTTGGAGGTGCGTACTGGGATTCGAACTCCCCCTGAAAGTGCAGTCGAAGTCCTATTCACTGGGCTATCACCGCTTTACCGAAAGATAATAATTTATAATTTAAAACGTTCCTTCGCCAACGTCCATACCATGTTGAATACACCGGTTCTCGTCCGATCACCGAAGTTAAGCAACATCGGGCGCGGTCAGTACTTGGATGGGTGACCGCCTGGGAACACCGCGTGATGTTGGCTTTTTGTTACTTTTTGTCATTACATACATTTTTATTAGCAATCATAATGTTTTTAAAATCCATTTGACATCTATTTCAACTAATTTCTAACTAAGAACAATGATTGCCTATTCATTGTTCTTAGATTTCAACACTAGATGGACTGACACTGTCAGTCATTGATCGATTGAATAATATGATGCTCTCTGTAGGTCGCCAAAAATAATCTTGTGATATAATTTACTTTTAATTAATCTTCTTTATCTTAAAAATAAAATTAGTAAATTTTATAGATAAGTCTATCAAATTTATACTACTAATGATAACTTTTATAGATTAGTCTATCAAATTTACTGCCGAATTCGGAGCCTGTTTTTTACGAGTGAAAATGCATCTTAATATCTTTCATCTTCTATATATAGGCAGAATTCTCCATACAAAATAAATGTACAGTATGTTCCCATACATCCACCCTAAAAAGGTATCCAGGGTGCCTCTAGAGCGCTATTTCTTTTTCTCAAAATAAAATTTCAGTGTAGACATGACATTTTTAATTGAGTAATATTGGTAACGGTTAATTGGAACACAATCGCCTAAAAACAGAGCAACACTTCGCAGGGCATGCAAGGAACGCGTCGTTCAGAGTGCCGCTCGATGGCAAGACAACAGTGCTGCTTAGCGGCAGAAATAAGCATGGCGGCAGTACTTCCGCGGGTGAGCGTTGTCACAAAGGTCTTATACTGCTAATATTTGCGAATGAAGCTTTGTGCTGTTGGAGACTGGTTTCGTAGCTTGTTCTTATATTATTCACATGTTGCGAGGTTGCGTCGTCCATTCTTCAAACAGTTTTTTTTTCAAATGACCGATACTTCGATAGCCACTGAAATAGCCACTGACCGGTTTTTTAAAATAATAAATAATATGAGTTTCTATTGAAACAATCAAACTCATAAAATCGAGCCGTGTATCAAGGGACGCCTGGATCTGAAACTGGTAGTATCACGATAGCACAATTTTATGGCCACTGTGCAGCGCCATACAGACAGCCTGTCTGATATTAGATATAGTTTAGTATCTACATAAAAAAAACATCATCATCATCAACAACCTGTACCAGTCCACTGCTGGACTAAAGGCCTCTCCAAACGACAAGGTTTGTCCATAATCAAAGCACAGAGACGCTGCTGGTCGTTCTCCGTTATATTCCCTTAGTCGCCTCGTACGACACCCGCGGGAAGAGCGGGTAGTGTCAACTGTATTCTGACCTGCTGTCACCATATGTCAAGAAACAATGTTTCAGGCAAATGTTCACGACGCGGGTAAGTTCTATAGCAATAAGCTGGTGTAGGTACTTGCCTCGTAAATTACAACTCGTCTCAGCGCGTGTCGGAGCCTACGCGCTGGTGACGCAACCGCTGCTGGTAGCATTCCCACAATCTTCGTGGTCGAAGCTTTCTTTGCCCGCGGCGTTGTGCGTACAGTGGCAGGCGGTGGTACATGCCAAGGTAGGTCAGTAGGTACTTCATGCTTACATTTTTCAATATTCAGGCAGACAAAGCCAGTCAGTAGCCGGGAAAACTTTGTGAGCCCTTAAATTAGCTTAGATTTAAAAACCTTTTGACTTCGAACGAATCTATGTTAAATTAAGTGCACGTAGGTACATAAACTATTTCAACTCGTCCATACAAACAATATAGATAGGTTTAAACTTCTACACAAATGTTAATTTTGGTAAAATTATCCTCTCTTGATGGCCGACGATGCACAGTGTGTTATTATCACGTCTTATACTTATCATTTCCAAAACTTACATATAGATGCAGAAATGTCGGTATTGTCGCCATATTTGCCAAAGTACTCGTATCTGTACTGTCATATCTGTAAAGAAGTTTCATAAGACTCACTAAAAATAACACAAACTACCCTGTCAACTAAGTATAGGCGACAAGCTGTTGTCCGTTTCCTCTGTTTTTATTAACCGTGTATTTTCCTGGGATATAACTTAGCCTATGTTAGTACTCTAACTAACTAACTCTTTGCCAAAGACCAAGCTGTCTCATTGCTTAGGTGGGAAGTAAAACAAGGATAAACAAACACTTTCGCATTTATTTTATTAGGAAGGATTGAGATTTGGATGTCAATACATCCGCAGTACCTACATAGCGGCACAGACTTGAAAAACGGTAAAGATTCATCGTGACGTTTATTTTTTAATAAAAAGGGAAACTCATTCATAAATTTGGCAAGCGATAAAATATAGCATATTTTACTGCGCCGCCGGAGAAAGCCTCTGCTTTCACGCGCAGACGGAATTAGGAGGCGACAACTAATACATTATGCTAATCAGCGCCGTGACAACATCAGATATCGGTTACGAGTGTTATGCAAGGCGGCTGAGGAAAGCAGGGCCGGACCGCGGGTTTACCTACTTGGCGAGTGACGCAGGGGGGAAGGCTGGTCCTCCGATCGCGCAAAAACAGGGCAACGGACTTTTGGTAGGTAAGGTATCACTTCAATCGGATGCTTAGTGATTTTGCTCATTCCTAGAGAAAAAAAAAACGTTACACTAACTTTTATGTGACTTTATGTTAGGGGACTCGTAAACTGACACTTGACTGATGAAAAAAAAAATGAAGAATATGATAATACAAACACAAAATACCATAACTTGTTGCAAGAACCATAGACAAGTTAGGTTATATGAGTTGCCTAGTGAAAATCGATTGGTGAAAGGTAAAGGTATGCCTAGGAATCTTCTTTGATAAGGCGTTACGTACTTAGGAATTGTCTTCTCCGTGGTCAGTGAACACGGGTATTAATTGGTTTAAGCAGTGAATCTTCTTAAGAAACGGCCAAACCGAGTCTTGGGAACGCACCTCGAACGACGCTAGGGAAGATGGATGGACGCGACGGGCTGATGAATCTCTCGCTGTAGGCGGAAAGTTTGTTTGAAAAACATATCATAAATTGTTTGTACAGATAAAGCGCGTGGAATCGCAAGGAAATTATAAAGCCCTGTTTGTATCTAAAGAAATAAATATAAAATATTCGTACCCCATTTATTTACGCAATATTGGTATAAAATACATACTAATATTAAAATGCGTGAGTCGTCTTATTATTTGGTTTGCTACCTATGCCCGGCTCGACCACAGAGATACAATTGCAACTTGTTGTCGGGCATAGGTTACTTTTTATCCCGGAAAAGACCAGACGAAATTAAATTTGTTAGCTATACAGCATTTAAGACGATCTTGAAAAAAAACCTGACGACAACAACCTAGTAATGTCATAAATTATCTCGCATAACAGTAAAAAATAAAAACTATAAAAATATATTGGTCATAATGTATACCGCAAAGGATCAAATAGACCGACACTTTGTATTAGTTAACGGTCTCGTAAAACCGTGGGACGACAAGCTCTCGCGTCCCGCAGGAAGGAAACATAAAAACTGGTTAAACATCACAAAAAAAGGGATGACGGTACCCGTGGAATACATTAGTAGACCCCGCCACCATTCCTAAATCGAATTGATAACGAAATAATTTCAGACCTGCCGTATTTAAGTTTTAATTATGTGAACAACTACTGCCTCGTGATTAACGTGTTGCGAGGTCCCGGGTTCAGCTCTGGTCGGGCTAAAAAACAGCCTCATCCCAAGCGTAAATCTTATACTTACTAATATATACGGCTACGGTTTGTTTACTTGAAAGCGATGATCTCAGGAACCGATTTGAAGAGAAGAATTCTGCCAGTGTTGGATAGCCCATTTATCGAGGAAGGCTTTATATCATTACGCTAAACCCAATTGGGCCATAGCACCAATGAAGAATGTTTCAAAATCGTAAATCGTAAATGCGTAAACGGATCAAGTTTTATCCCTTTAAAAGTTCTAAAAAAGAGTTCACGACAGCATATCTATCTTTTAAGGTAGACTTATAAGCGGACGAAGTGCGAGCGAATGGGTAATATAATACTATAATAAATAATGGGAGAATATTTAGAACTTTGATCCATAATGCTGCACCTATGCTAGTTGGCTTTAACGATTGATAAGAACCTGGACCGACGACTTAATGGGCTCTCTGAGGACTCTCTCTGGATAACACAAATTTCCTAACCCCGTGCTGACACAGAGCATATCATAACAAAAAAATCCCTATACATTTTTTAAAATCGAACCTTGAAACTCGTAATCCGCGTTAACGCTAAGCACAAGCCCATCGAGTCAGTTACTACAGCCGATGTACTAATTAGTAATTGAGCAGTGTTTGAATCCGATGCGTGTCGGCGAGAGCCCACCACGCCGCCTCTCTCCTGCCACACCCGCAGCAGCAGCCACAGTAACCAGTGGAACCTCGGCTGCGCCGGCGACCGCACGCGGCACTAAACTCGCACTAGACTACACTAAGCTGCACCTTACTGACTTACATTTGAAGTAAATTTTCCATGAAGTGATGAACCATTTTTGTTAGATGGAAAATGTGATTCAGTCATATGCGCTGATTTTTTTTTATTTTCCCGGATTTTATTGAGTGACAATATCGGAGTGGATACGCTGGTTCAGTGATTCGAAAGGTGAGTGTCCTTTTCTTACCTTTAATATTCTTAACTACAATTTCATATACCTAATTATAACTTGAAAAATACACGTAAAATTGTCATAGGTAAGTTTACTAGTCCACTTATTTGAATAGAAATATGCGTTTTGATATCTATTAACGTTAAACGTTAAAGTTTAATAGGACGACGAGAAGTTGACCTCCTATAATTTGTTACAGTAAATTTATAAAGTGGGTATATAATAAAACTTTTGATAACTATAAATTTATATTTGCCAGATATTTATGTTCATGACATTGAGTTGGTGGGTATTTAGATATAAATACGACTGCATCATCGATGCACCTCGATCCTACATGAACTCGAACGATGCAAAGGTACCTCCTGGTGTCTTATTCTTTTATCATATTTATATACTTTAAACGACTCTCACTCTCTCCTACTTCTAAAAAGCTACTTAAAAAAAGGAAAATCACGTGAAAGTGTTGCAATGGCGTTGCATTACTTCGATCGCGGCAGCAAATTATTGGGAGCATTAATATTATGATAATCCAAAGCGGCCGTTAAATATAAGCGCTGCACTAAACGTCGGAAGCCGGCGTTTAATAGCATTACTTTACGACGAAGTTAGTAAAACTACTTTTATATCTAATTACTATCGCCTGCACACACGCATAGCCCTCTCGTATAAGCTATTTATCTATCTTTACTATGGAAGAACTGGTCAGAGCCCTGCGGTATATATTTGGCTGGTTGACAACATGAGGTACACGCATAACGCCCTGATTCCCTGAACCTGCCTGATACAACGGTTCAAAATGCGCCTAATCGTTTTACAAGGAAATTTACAAGTTAGTAAACAGACTTGGAGCTGTCTCATCAGATATAGCTCTAAGACTTTTGTAAGAACGTATCTAAGTTTTATTAGAACATCTGGACAGGCCAGGGATGCAAATACGTACGTAATGCAGAAATTCCGCATTCAAATTAGTCCGTTTAAACATGACAATGATACAGGTGAACAAAGCAATAAACAGCCTGTTTTTAAGCCGGCGGTTAAAAAATAACTCTTTAATTGTGCTTACGCATATTCCATACCGTCGGTAGATGCTATAATTTGTTTATTATGAGACGCTGCATCACTTTTGCTGTACGTCTTAACACTTTCCTGATGCTGTCAATATATTACAAGGAAATAACATAACAATTTTTATATTTAAAAATATAAACGGCGATTATCTACTTGAACATCTGAATAACATCTATAGCGATCTCGTATAGAGTAAACGATGTAAACATTATGCTTCCTGTTCTAAACGAGTAAAACTCTCTTCGTGCTACTTGGGTAACAGATAAACACAGTGTAGGCCGAACACGCCTAGCCATCAAAATTGCATATGACGGGTGCCGAGATTCTATCTCGGATGCGCCTGGCTAGTTACCACTTTCTTACCGGAACCAGCTACGAAATATCTCAGCGCAATATAACCGCCTATTTAAGAGCTACTTTTTCCTGACACTTGTTTTGCGATTACTGTGTTTTTTAAGTGAGCGTTTTAATTTATGTGTTCTTGTGAGATTCTTCTTGGTATAATCTGCATTCCATTCGGTGGTAGAGTCACAAGCAGTTTCAAAAGTGCCTTTATAGTAGAAAAGACTACACAAAATAAAGGTTTTTTTTTAAATCTAAACGGAGCCGAAAATCGGTTAGTGCGGGTTGGAGGGCTATAAAGATTTATCACAAGTTAGTTATAATAACTGGGCTCGAGCTTAACGTGGTGCACGATCTCAGTTTTCTAATTCCGAGCTAATACAAAAAAATTCTGGACAAAAACATAAGTACGAAACTTAACTATGTCCTGCATGACCCCGGAATAAAACCCAACACCCCATATCCTTAGTCCAACGACTTCTCACTAGCCCCAAAATAAAAAAGGAACTCAAAGTTTAATAATGGTTACGTAGACAAATGAAGAATTATATTCAAGAAAGCATGTAACATTTACTCTACATAATATTAGTAATATGATAATGTGAGTATCTTTATGTTATATCATTAACTTGTCAGTCAATCAAGCAAGGTGTTAGTAGAGTAAGGAATTGGATACCCGATCGTAACTTAATAGTATAAACTTCATACCCTATTGATTACTGATTGGATGGTGTCTAATTACAAATCACAAAAATCTAATCGAAGAAACTTTAATACATTATAGAGTTCTCGCACAGTTTCACGCATAACCTTATTACTGACCCATTTTGTTAGGTTCAGGTTCATCTTATCAGTTTCTTGAGATATTTTATTTCGTATCGTCGTGTTAGATTTATAATCTAGTCGAAGCTAAATTTTTGAAAGGTAAAAGGTGCATTAAAACCAAGCACAAGAAACGTTAACAGTTATATCTAGTTAGCTCATTTAAAAAACTAAACTAGCTCAGGTAGTTAGGCGTAATGAATATTCATGACATGACTGACTTTATTAAAAGGTCAAAAATAAACAAAAAAGGCGAAAGAATCATCGCGATTTCAAATTTATAATCTCAGACACATTGCACACCAGTTTCCAATGGGTCTTTGTATTTGTTATGTATTTATAGATACATAACAAATCAATAAATAATCAATAGATCGATGTTCCAATCGATTTTAAACTACCAAAATTAAATTCAAAGTTCATTTATAATACTATATGAGAACTTCTGAAACGTCCAATCTCAAGTGTTTGTAGCAACTACACCACTGGTCCGAAAGGCATTTCTAGCGAAAAGAAACCGGCAGGAAACTCAGCAGTTGCTATTTTCCAGCATCAACAATTTAACATTTTTCTATCTAGTGTGTGAGTTCTATTCATTGTAAAATTAATCAATTGTATTATAACCTCGTAGGGCTAATGACGTGTAAATCCAAAATTACCTATATATTATATATTATAAAAGTCTATACTCAATCCCACAAATGATGTTTGTACTTTGAGCAAACAATTATCAGATGTCACTAGTTATAAGAGTATCATAGAATATATCGTAAATACCAACTATACAATATATATTCTGTGGCAATATATACCACAGTCGTACAATCGTGGTAGAGGTAGCCCGAGCCAACGACACTTGATGAAATGTGCACAAAAACTAGCATCAAGTATCGGCATTCATCATCGGCTCGCAGTATTGGAAAGCGCCCAACAATGCCGCTCTGTTCCATCGCATACAATTCTCTTGTCGGCTAACACTGGCCGTGTAAACTTAGGTTTTCTGAGCTCGCGTGACTTTCACTGCAGTTCAAGGGCACAGGGCTGAAATCACGCCGGCGACTGCGACTAAAACGTCTTGCCTCGACTCTGCAAGACAAAACAGTAAAACATATCTTATCTTATATCTTTAAACGAGAAATTCTTGTATATATATAATTGGAATCTCGGAATCGGCTCCAACGATTTTCATGAAATTGAGTATACAGGGAGTTTCGGGGGCGATAAATCGATCTAGCTAGGATTCATTTTTAGAAAATGTCATTTTATTTATGTTTTCCGGTAATAACCGATTTGGTGCAACAAAGTTGCACGGGTCAGATAGTAATATATTAATATAATACTTAAACACAATGCCTCATTTATTAAAAAAGAATGCTGAGAAGTTAAGAAGGAAAGGATGAGCTCACGAGGTTCAATGTGATTTATTACACCATCACCAGCTCAATTAATGTCCATTTACTGATCACGGGCTTCTCTCTCCTTTTAGGTATATAGAGCTGACACGCTGCGCTATTTATTATTGAACACTTTATTTGTATATCACTATGAAGTTAGGGAAATAAAAGAATAATAGAAATACAAATATGGAAGTAAAATACAAAATGCTGCCTTATAACTTAGTAGCGATCTCTGCCAGGCAACCTTAGGACGTATATAAAAACACCACAAAGAGCAAACTTCAGTAGCGCTCCTTAACGGTTTTTAACCTGAGTTAGCTTTTTTGTGCATACATAGATTTTAAAGTCTTTTCACGAAACGACCAGAACGTGAAGAGCTTATAGCTATGGAAATATATAAATAAGTTCGTCGCGATACAGCCTCTAACGCAAAGCGCATTTACTACGCGTCGTATTTAAAAAATGTTTTCTGTGTGCAAAAGCAAAATACCTGCACGTATTTTTGTTGAAATCTAGTGCTAATCACAATCTGCAAAGAGTTAGATCTTACTCTGTCAATAAACTTTTAATACGGTTAAATTTAATTACTTTAATTATCTCGGCACCATTTCACGGTCATGACGTGTATAGAAACTAGTTTAGTTTATTATAAGTTTATTTTATTTTAAATGAAAAATATATTATTTTAATGCTCCGCGTATATTGTTATAATGTGAGCAATATTTTCATTAGGCGCGATAAACGGCATTATGTATTTCGTGCGCAGCTCGCCTTAGTTCTGACAACATCTCAATCGAGAATCAAGATGACTCCATTGCCTGCGACTGGGAAACCTGTCGAAGCTTGACATAACAATAGAAAGTCAATACATTTTAATTTATTATTGCTTTATCAGATCAAGTGACATAACAAAATCCACATAACAATAAAAAAGATTAGTTTCTTATTTCGTTTGAATTTTAGGCGTTTCTTATTCAAAAGTGTTAGAGTTATTAATTTAAGCTCTTATGTCAGACATTTAGTATATCGTCAGGATTATTAATGTCCCACCGATGGTCATAAGAGTATTTAGAGAGCTTCATCTGACCCATCACGCAATGCAATGCAAGGTGTTGGTTTCAGCTGGTGACTTCCAAACTCTTCGGAACAAGCAAATGATAAAGTCCGGACATATGGTATAAAAACACTCTGTAGTTTCAAAAGTCAGAGATAGTAGTAGACAGAGCTAGTCCGGGGAAGTACTTCCATCATGCTTAGCAACTGTCGCTAAGCTGGGTTGTCGCAATGCTGTGTTCCAGTCTGTAGGCGTGGCTTCCGGTGTAATTCACACGAGGTCTCAGGACCTCTACACATCAGGTTGATGGACACAGTGCGTCACATTGCAGATCGGGCTTACGATCTGCAAACGACTGATTTACAATCATGTTTTTATTTCCCTGCCCTCTATCAATTTTCTTTCCTTAAGAAATATATAAATACACAACTATACGAAACCAACTTTAAAGAATCAATTTACCAAGGTTGTCGAATTGTTTGACTAAAGCCCATCTCACGGCTATTGTCACGCGCAAATCACTCTTGACCCTTCCCATGGCAGCTATGGTCACCATCAGCGGTCGATGACCCCGCCGAGATAACTTTCTCGAGGAAAGTTGTCATCGCTAAGTTTATCAACACACATCCGGAACTGTATTACATATATTTGCATAATGCTTTTAGGAATGTACGATCGCGCAAATATTTTATAGTAAAATATGCCTACTTTATGACTTTTTTATGATCACTGATTAAACATACAACGGCGCTGACTATAACAACATATTCTAGAAAGTGGTAGGCAGTTTTTCTGTCGATTAATGTCGATTTTTTACACTTCTCTAATAGTAAAACTGTCCTTTTTTACAATGTTCCCTACGGAACACACCAACTTTAAGATGGATAGATAAGTTAAAATTCTGATATAAATTATAATAAAACCGCGTCAAACTGCCCACTTGAAATAAATTAATAATAATTATTTGTTGGATTACACAGCAAAAGTAATAAACGAAAGTAAAGCTGTAAGGCTGGCATTGTTTTACCAAATATTAGCATTAGTTTGTTTATCTAAGCTCTGCTGAACAAAAATTCCTAGGTTCTTTAAACCCCAGATCAGACCAAAAATTTTTATGTATCGGGCATAAATGAGAGAGTCTGAAATGAAAGAAGATGAAAGCTCTCTAAATGTTTGATAAAAGTAGATTATAAAAAGCGAAACTTAAACCAAAGATTACTGTTTATAGTTGCATTAATATTCATGATCTTTCTTATTTAAAATAGTTTAAACATAATTTTATTACTTAACAATAATTTATTTTCTCTAAACGCTTTCATATATTAAATTTTTTTAATTTGCATAAACAAATATCTATCATTTCAGTTCTAATTATTATTTAATAGACGGAACACAATATATTATAATCTTTAATTATTATATAATGTACCTACATAAATACTTATAATATACATATAATCAGTGGAAATCGCTCGCGTTCTTTTTCAATTCAAATTCAAAAATTCTTTATTCATGTAGGCCTATCGCAGGCACTTATGAAGCGCTAGAAAGCGGGCTTACTGTTACAGGCTAATAATTAAACTCATTTTATTGTGGCATCGGTAAAGAAATCGAAAGAAAAAAGAAATAAAATGTAGCTTATGTTACTCTCCTTTTAACTAACTCTATGCCAATCAAGCTGATTGGTAGCTTCGTTTGGGCGTGAAGGAAGGACAAAGCAACAAAGAAATAATCATTCTTTCTCATTTATCATATTAGTTGGGGTTAGGATAACTTAAATACCACTTAAACTTTGTAGTTTCAAGGCAATGAGTCCATTACGCTAAGCAAGGAACGCAACCGCAGCCTGTAGGAGTAGAAGCTATACTAGAACTTCTATTTCAGTTCGTCACTGCGGTATTACACACATGGAAATGTATCGCAAGTACATAAACATACATAAAAAGCTATAAATAAATGTATGGGCTCGCGTGCGACGCGCTGTACGGGTTTGTAGCGCAGCGGAGCGCGTGCCCACTGTGACACGGCATCTAGTATAATATCGGAAGTAGCTACATCCATGCAATACAATTAATAAGCTAGTGCCTATTTCATATTATAAGGTTAAAGATTATATTCATTAAATAATACATAACATTATTTATTTTTATTTAAAGAAAAGTATAGGTACATTTATATGATAATATTTCTATATACCGGCAGTTATCCTTCAAGTCTCGGAATTGTAAGTATTTTTAATACTACATATAAAATTTTGTAGGCAGCACCTATAAGTTATAACTGCGTTGCATTTAAGACTTTTAATACTGTACTTGTACTATTCATAAAACTTCGCACGCACTGATTAATTTGACTTTACATAATAAATAGTCGCACTTTATAGCACAAATAGCTTGCACTTTGCATAGTGTAAAATGTAAAAACATTATGAAACCAAATATAAAACTTCTTCCAGCGGACTTGAAAACGACGAATTTAAATATCGCCCGATTTCAAAATACGTAGATTTTTTTGTTATCTTTAAATCATGTACATGATGATCCATGCCAACCCACCAACTGTTTGGTCAATACTTTAATTCCCTTTCTAACATAAGAAAGGCGGTCTAAGCCCAGCTGTTGGATATAGTGGTATGTGGGTTGAGGATGAATATAAGACGATCGCGAGTCAACAATGGAGACGCGCAAATTCCTAGCGACCGTCGACTTTCCGCCGCCATATCTGGAGCAGCGCCGCTATTTCACCGGCGATATTCATTTTCACACTCAAACGTAAACTGCTTTGATTTTCTAACGTTTGCTTCGTGTTAGTGATTTGATAGTTGTTTGTATCGCTCGTCACACCATCCCTTTTCTGCGTCATCGACAGCACAATAATATACCATCGATATGCACGGATAGCCTTAAATACTACTACTTCTTGCCAGCGGTGTCACTCGTTTTAATAGATTTTGACAATCAACTCGAATAACTACACACAGATTGAAGATATTATAAATTACTTAGACGACAAAAAAGCTTGGGTGTGAATTGCTCTACCTTCATAGCTTAATATTAATTGAATGTTAGATGGTGATAACAATAAAATACCTGGCTTAGTTTTCTGTGGGACGTTTGGAACCCTCATAGCTTTAGACTTAAGTTGGCTAAGGAATTTATCACCATCCCCTTACAATTATGTGAACATTTATTTGTGATCGCTTCATAAGTGCCTGTGATAGGCCTGGCCTATAAAGAATATTTGAATTGAAACTAGAATTACGCTTTATATCAGAAATTTCACAAACTAACACCTGTTTCTATCCAATAAGTAAGCTGCTGCATGTAATTATTTTCACTCGCTATACGGTGCTTCTTAAAGAACTAAATAAATAATAAATTTCTGATAAGATATTATTTTTCAAATGAAGATATTTAAATTTTATTACGATAAATAAAAGTTAACAAATCGCCGAGGGTAAACTCGTCATGCATACTCCTATTTCAACTGTCTATACATATTAATTTAAATTTAAATATATCTTTAGATAAAATGTAGATTATATCATCAGCTGGGAGGTGATATCTGGCGAGTTCCAAAACGATGATGTTTGTTATTACAAATGGCTTTTTTTTCTTTTTTTGTTTAACACAAACTTTCGCCGAGAACCGGATTGGTTTTCACCGCGTGTTCCGAGATAGCCTTGAGCAATGACAGGTTGCATAATTTATGATAATATAAAAGTGCTTCAAAACTTTTTTCGTTAAGAATATAGTTTTATTGACTAAGAGTCGGAGTAAACGAAATATGATGCTTTGGAATTGATATATGTACTCTTAATATGAATCATTTCACGCTTACGTTTAACTGGGGTGGATTACTGCGGCCCTGTTTTTCATCAGCATCGAAATACTTTATTTATACTGTGTTTAATTCCAAGACCATTTTAATTATGAAGATTTTTAATCATAAGCAGAACAAAGAAGATACTTTGTGTAATCAAAATCATTAAAACCATTGGAGCAGGAAGAAATTGCGTTTAATGTGTTTGGAATACTTTATTCTGCTGGGATTTAAAGTAAAAGAAACAATTTTGCATGTATGTGAGGTAGGTTAAAACTGGATCGTTAAAAGGATCAGGGTCCAGAACATTACTGTCAACCCTGGGCACTAACAAAACATCTGGCCTAAGATCGTACTTGTAAATAAGTTATTAAAAGGTAATATAAGATATATATACATATATAGATACCTATATCTATATATGTATATCTTATCTATATATATAGATAAGATGTACATTTACCTTAATTTGAACACGATTGATGAATTCCTTAACAAGGCTGCTTGGAAACAGGCCACTCCGCTCTCATCTCTCACAAGAAAGAAAAATTGTTAAACTATAAATGTTGAAAAAGAGCAATCTGCTGAGTTTCTTGCCGGCTCTTCTCGAGAGAATCGGCCTTTTAAACCGGTAGTAGAGTCACTACAAACTGGCTTGGCGTTTCAATAGTGCTTATAAACTAGGCCTCCTTGAAATAAATTAATTTTGATTTTTGGTATAAGAAGGCTAATTAGTTAGTAATGTAAGCTAAATAAGTAATGATGGAGTCAAAGATTGTACCGCGCCAAGCCTAAACGGTTTCTAGACGGAACTTGAACAGAATGCTAAATCACTTGTTGCACACACTAACGAGAGATAATGCAGAAATTATAAATTACCGAATTGCCCTTGCTGAGGAGGGAGGTCGTTTATTGTCCTCCTCAGTAAGAACAATATTTCACCCACCCACCTCGTATGGATATAATATTGTTCTTCACCATACCTACGAAAATGCATTAGGTGTATTCTAAACATGTGCAACTCACAACATTCAGGCACAGATGAACGCACCGAAACATACACACACAAACACAAACTCACACTCATGCACACGCGTTTTATTCAGCATGTTATCCTCATTTAACCGTTAGAGAACTCAACACACCTTTGTAAAGTTTCCTTTGTTAAAGTGCACTATATACTATCCCAATGATTCAATCTATGTTTGGGAAGGTACTGGCCCAACGATTTCCCAGTTTAAGGGTCAGGATTACAAAGATTTTATCGTACGGATTTTTTCTAATAAATATTTTCTATATCTATATAAAAAAATCGAAATGAAAATAGGTTATACATCATATCATATCAGAGCAACGCCCTTGAACTCTAAAATTGAAAACATTTTCCACACACGATTCCCTCTTGTGTTATCACAAGAGGGAAGACCTAAGGCCCATGATTCCGCTACAGCTGGTTGCGCCATCTAGGCTAAAGATAATTAAGTTATGAATTTCTTGAAAACGTTTTCAATAGGCCGCATTATTTCGCCACGTTTAATAACATCCCGAGTATCTCCACGCTACGGACATTTGGAATACCGGACGACACACTCAACGATGATTGGTTGTCCTTCACAGCTACGCGACGCAGTATTCTGTAAATGTTACTTGCCCCATTGAATGTACATTGATTTAGTTACATAACTTGTTGAAAACGTCAGTTACGTTTTCAACATTATAAAACGTACCTTTTAAAATTACAGCTTGATATTATTACGCAGAAGAACGGCGAGTTAGCCGTTAGACTTGATGTCTAACGATTTTTCCACCAATCTCAACTTAAGAGCAAAGGAAATATAAAAAATGCGTATGAAGCAAAAAGCTAATATAATATTTTATACTAGTAGATTTAAATAATTAAATTCACAAAAAAAATGACCTCATCTGGACAATTTTTTTGTGAAATTTTATACAAACAACATGCATCATAATATATAATGCTTGTTCAGATCCAGTTATATGTTACAGATACCTTATATGGATTGTAAAATAACATAACATGTAGGCATTTACACACCTACTATTTACTCGTTACAGTATTTAATTAGGCTCAATCAGCTTACAGCGAGACATTGTGACCTTTAAGATTGTTTTTAACTGCCCGAGTTATTTCTCACAATTACGAATACTCTACAATGTACAAATTCTCCGAGCAATGTAGTAGTATTAGTAGAGTCTACATTACTACTGCATTTCTTGAAGAATTTGTAATTCCCGCACTCTGTGTTTTCACAGGAATTGTAATGGCTTTTTGTGACAGAACACGTCGCTCTGCCGCCAAGCAGCAGTTATTTTTCCGTTCTAAAGGGCGTGGTTGTCATAGTTATTGAAGAAACATAAAGCTTTAATATTGACTGATACAGGATGGCCATCTGCTTGGTCCGTATTATTGTAACCATAAAAAATGGGATTTGGTTTTCCTATGCCCAACTGGTCAACGATAAAGGCCTGGTCGCATTCGGAACGCGTGGGGCATACCTACTCCACGTCAAATAATTATTAATAAAATGTATACTTACGACAGTTTGGACTCTAAGCCTACTATATTTTACAAATATATATAGAACACTCACAAATTACGAAGGTACTCATGGTAATTTAACGGCATCAAAATTGCATTGTACATACAGAGTTAATAATCTAACATTGATGAATGACTGGTCAATAAATACCTTATACATTCAGGTAGCTGGCTTTACAATTTTAAGATATTCAGAGACGCAATAATATTAATTACCAATTACCTACATTTTTTATGTATAAAATATATTTTTATGTAAAAATTTTATAATTATTACATCCTTTATTATCTAATAGTTATTATATTTATAGTACCTAAAGCCTATAAATACTAGAACCCCGAACAACCGTAGACTCAGTGTAAAAGACATCAACGCGCGCTAGAGTATTTATCTATTCTCAAATTTTAAATTGTGATAAAGTGAAAAGGTGAGATTTTCTCACAAAATATACATTGTATAAGAAGCTATAAAGCTTCATAAAAGTTCACTTTCCAGGCAGCCTATGAAAATACTTTTTAAGGGTTCCTTAAGAGCCTTTTTTCTTATCTATATTGTGCTACAATGAAATTATATTTATTGGCTCGAATATTGTTACATCGTAGATGGTATTTTAAAATAATGTAATTAGATAAAGACCCAATGAAATATATATTTTGCGTGATTAAAACTCTTTTAATAAAAGTATAATATTAATTATAAATGTTGTGATTTTAACTATAAATAAAAAGAATATGTTTTTATCAGTTGCCATTAGTAACTGGTAAAAGAAAATTATTAACATAACTGGTAAATAATGTGCAACAAGACTTTTTCTTGGGTAATATCATAAACAACGTTGCCATAACTTTTTATTAACCCTGTGGAAGAGTCATCAAAATCGTTGTATAACTAACATTGCACATACTACCAAAAGATATCGTTTTATTTTTTTAAGGCAACCAGTTAATAAGCCATCTTTGCGTGGGTTGGTAAGCTCACATAATCTGCAAATGTACTTAGTCATTACGCCAACGTTCCATGTCGTTTGACCTTCACGTAGATTTTATCCTATATAAGGCTCTATGCAATTACGTAGGCCCCTAGTTTTTATTTCGGATGCCAGTTTTTTGGATGTGCCCTATAAATAGGTAAATTGCGTCGTTTCTCTACTTATTTCTTAAGACTAAAATTCCATTAAGTCTAATAAGGACTCTTATCTAAAAACGTGTAGAGGCATGTGAATTAAGCAACTAAAATGTATTGATTTCAAACTAAATGCTCAGAGATCGTTACAAAACTACCCTAAGCGTAATTATTTCTTTAATTGATTTTACAAAACATCGCGTTATTTTTCCAACCAATTTCGAAAGGTCTTTTTCGTGTTTGCACTCTAGCACACGACAAATGCCACAGGCAAATGAACATCAAATATATATGGTAAGAATCAAAGTAAAAACACCCGACAAAACATTGTTGCAGCGAGATAGTTACAGCCACCAAACGCCACGTCCCTATATCTCCTTCAAATATCAATCGATTTGGAAGATTATATTTCCCAGCTGAGCAGTGCCGCGCAGTATCCTCGGCGTCAACCGAGGGCAATATGTTTCTTACACCCTTTAGACCTCTTAATTATCTATGCTAATTTTTATCAAGGTAGTCGCTTTTATAATATCAAATTATAACCTTTGGACTACTACTTCTATATACCAACCAACGTAGCACCAAATACAGTAATTGGACTCCCAACCTGTTATACTAATTATATCGTTAATATTTACTGCATAGTTCGTTTAAAAGGCTAAATATTTTATCTTCGGATGCTTAGTTCGGATGTTACCAAACTCGGACATTTCCAGCAAAGTTCACTTCAATTGGAACGGATTTTCCGATTCTAATTTGAACTATATCCACGCAAATGAAGGTATGTTTTTCGTATTAAATAAAATGTAGACACTTAATCTTTTTCCATGAAAGGGTATTTTACCCACTTAAAAGTTTAACACAAAACTGACATTTTAATATAAATGTCTTATTAAATAGCTACGAAGACTACGCCGTGTACGGTAATATTTTTGTACCACGCTCTGCTTAATACTGCAGGACATTTTTCATCCGGCATTCCGTAGTTTGTGTATAGTAAACGTTTTAGTTACTGGTAGTTTTATTTTTAAGTAATTTTGATTATTAAATCCAAGCTATACACACTAAACTCTTCTCAACTTGCTTAAATCCATCCTGTGATAAGTGTCCGCGATGAAAGTGCGGAAACACGACAGGGATATGGCAGCTAGCTGAACCCATACCTCATCGACTTTATCATCATCATCATCATATCAGCCCATACCGGCTCACTACAGGGCACTGATCTCCTCTAACAATGACAAGGTTTTAGGCCGTGGTCCTCCACGCTTGAGTGTCGTGGGCTTCACCCACCTTTGAGAACATTATGGAGAACTCTCAGGCATGAAAGTTTCCTTAGAAAAGTTAGAAGCCCAAGTGTTTCGATTATCTAGCTTCGTTAACTTATTCGAATTCGTCAAAGTTAACTACGGTTTTATGGTATCGAAAAAGCGCCATCTGGTTATAATACTTGGAGTAGTTTCTCTAGATGTCTCTCATTCACGCGATTGTATAAATAAACGTAGGTAGACAATCAAAGCAATCTATACGCGTGTCAACCAAACACTGCGAGTACACTGAACCGCGCAGTTCGAAGGCACCTTTATACACGTCTTTGTTACCTATCCGCGGTTGAAGGATCCTGCAAGGTAAAAGAGTGAAATAAATCATTATTAATACACGTCTCTATTGCACAAATACACACCTCCATTGTACACCCATTGTATACGAGTAGCTGCCGTGGATTTAGACCATAACCTTCCATTTGAAAGGCAACGGGCGCACGTGGGAGCAAGGTGAACCGCCCGCAGCCTGTAGCGTAGTGTAGCGTGTAGTCGGTTTAACATCTATGAGCTTTACAGCCTATCGCTGAATGAGAGGGCTACCTTTTAAACGATCTAGCAGAAGCAAATATAAACTAGCATTAATCTGTATTAAAGCTTAGTACATTTTGTTAAAGAATAAAGAAAGCATTCATAAACATAAAATAGCTTGGCCACTTATTTAAAAATGATTATATGATAAGGAGGTAGCTTTAATAATAATAAAATTGTATTAAATTCAAAGTCAGATACTCGGATACTGTTTAGAAACATTTTGTACACGGCCAATGCGCCAGATTTTTCTAAAAATAACGCGTAGTTTGATTTTTTAGACCTGCATCTAATTTATTGTAGATAGCAAACCGGGATTTTGCGGTTTGTTTTAATTTATATATTGTTCCACGGCCGAATATTATTCCTCGTTTTAAAATGGCTTTCGGTCGAGAGTGTTTTAAAATACTCCATGTTGCGTTGAACGAATATTGATATTTCGTACTTTTAAAACTTTATAATAAAATATATTCAAAATTGTACCCAACCTTGTAATCCTGAGCCATTTTGGTAAGAAATTCACAGTCTTTAACGTTTTTATCCTACAACTAAAAAGTAACATCTTACCACCAATAACTTTGACATTACAAAATTTGACAAAAAAATGGAATTACTGTAATTTTTATTTTATAAATATTTGTAATATTGCTTGGTACCTTTATTATGCATAAAATAAGAACTTATGCAACCCATTTTTCTGCAACGAATAACTTGATTGATTGGTGGAAGATTAATCTTATTGCAGGAGACAGGGCTTCACACTCATGAAATGTATACGTTTATTTTGATAAAATAAAGATATTATTATTATTATTATTATTAAAAAGTCCAGTCCTAAATAGATTATTAATTTGCCAACATATAAGTAGATATACAACAGTTTTATTATATGACAACGTCGAAAAAAAAAGCACATTTTAAAACGATAAGGCAACACAAATGATGTAATGCGTAATTATTATGAGTATTTCACATGGAAAGTAGGAACTCTGTAAGTGAACGGTCTAGTTTAGAGTGCCACCACAGTAATTTGCGTTATTATAGTAATAATATACGCGGTGAAAGCCCCTGCTGGCGATGTTCACAAACCTCCTCATGAACTAGAACACGTCACAATATTATGTGTAAGAGAACATTTTAATTTAACCAAAATATCTGGTGAAACAGACTCCTCCCGTCCTCCGTCCCTGGTGGTTCGAAAACAAAACACATCTAAGCACTCAGTCTGAGGTGACATACAAATGCATGCATTTTGCAATGCATTACACAGAAATACAAAACCTCTCATTAAAATCAGTAAACAGGTATTGTAGTAATGGTAGTTTTAAGAAAAGTAATTGCCAATTGTGCCAACTTACGTATTGATGAATAATAACAGATCTTCTCTATAATTATAAGAGCCTTTGTCCTGACTTACTGACAAACAAACTACAGCAAAAACGGCTGAAAGTAGAAAATTTAAATACTGATTTAAATATTATTTGAGCACCTAAGGGGTTTACTAAGATAGGATGTTTTAAATTTCAAAACCTACGGAACCAGACATGGCAATTAACTTTGTACGAAAGTCTGTAATTTTAACACGTTACATCCATAAATCTGAGCTGAGAGCTGAGAGCGATTTGAGCTTAAGTTCCAAATAAGAAACAGAATTTAAAAAGGTCAACCCCGAAATTGTAGATATGTAATAAAAGTTTGTAGACAAGTATTTAATTTTACAAGGTATAAGCCAGAACTTCATTTGCCTTTAGCTTTGCCTATAGCTTGCTGTCTTCTGACCGGCATCCCGGGGAAATTATTCATTATCAGAAATTCTACACAGACAAGTTGCTCAATTCTGCAGATAATATAGTTAAAGAAACCCAGACATCGGGTCTTGAGGTGCTGGAGTGGAGGAGACACCCGCATTGGAAAACGCAGTGGTGGTAGAGCTCCTATGGAAATCTCTACACTTTTGTATTCCGTATTTGGCCAGCGTTCTGTGGTTAAAATCGTAATTATTAATGAAACATTTTGACGTTATTTCAGTAGTAACAAAAATTAGTAAAACTTTCTACACTTGGTGGCAGTACCACCAGAAAGAGGTCACTGAAATGTTATGCGAGGAAGTTGCGGCGTCGGTGAACAACTAGCGCCAATACTCGGTATTATATACCCGTTGCGTGTCTGTACGTTGAGTAATGGATGAACTCTACACACGCCATCCGTGACGTGTTGCGGCCTGGATTGCTTCAATATGCACTACAAGTTATAGATTTTGCGTATTTTTGCGTTATTTGTCAACAAGGGGAATGACCTTAAATAACACCTTGACTACCAATTGGCTTTGGCCTAAAACTGCCTGCACTGCTGCGAACTGCTGGTAAGCGTGTTTTACTGCAGATGATGAGGTGCTGATTACAATGCTGCGTTGGGTCAATAAATGTTGGGTATTGCATTTTCAAATACCAGTCCGGAGAAACGAAGTTGGTGTAGTCAACCCCAGCGTCCGTTCTCTCATATTCCCAAACATCCTCCAAATGTGAATATGTAAAATATACTTACAAAGGCATTACATATGCTACCAGATTCAGACTGTGTATCCGGTATATAGCAATACCTTTAGGAGAAAAGCTAGCGGCCTTAAACAGCGGATGCAACTTTGCGAAATTTAATTATTATCGATAAACAATAATTAATACTTATTTTATGTTTTCCAATTTAATTAATAGATAAAACAGCTGTCTAAATCTATCGAAACATTTGGATTCTCGTATTCTTCGACCATTCGCTACACCAGATAATTTTTCAGATTTAAATCTAGCTTTCCTTTCATTTGATGACATTTTTTAATCAATATCTGAGATTTTTATTTAATCAATATTTGATTATTATTTAGTTTTTGACTGTGCCATAATTATTTTCCTTAATAAATTACTTTTTCATTTTGAATGCTGTACCAGGCCAGGCGTATCTATCAACTTTGTAGCAGCACCTTATATTTAGACATGGTGTATACCTTCTTACATTTTATCATAAATACTTTGTTATCGTTTTTCTTTATTTGTCAATATATTAAGTTTTTATATTAAATTTATGTAGGTCTAGCCCCGCCCCGCTTCGCATGCGAGCAATGTATATAAGTGTGCATGTAATTTGACTTTGTTTTTGGGAGTTTGAATGTTGCCCCCGCTGTTTAAATCTCTAATTTCATCTATGTTATTCATTTTAATAATATGCAATTTTGATCCACATGAAATGCACAAAGTATCTAATTTTCCTATAGCATTGTTTAAAATAGTTATGTAAATAACCCTTTCTTTCAATTTTTTTTTTGTAAAATGCAAAAGATAATAATTGTTATTCAAAATTCATTTATTTCAAGTAGGCCTAATATAAGCACTTTTGAACGTCAAGTCTGTTAGTGTGGGTTACCCTTTGGAGATGTAGACCTTTTCAAAGTGTAGTAATAAGTAATTGCCTATAATCTTACTCGTTTATCAATAAAACATAAAATGCTATGATCGTCTGACAGGGAGGTTGCTAATACTTTCGAAAACTTCTTTCAGAATGTTCCCATTTTGTTAACAGATTCTCTAAGCTCTTCACCAATAGCAGCTCAGCGTATATTGAGAGATAATGTTAAAGAGTGCAATGTTTTATTTAATTTTAAACATATATCTGCAATAGATATTGTAAAGAATTTCAGGTTATTAAAGTTGAAAAAAACCGGTGATCTGTGGGGTATGTCGGTGATGGTCATTTCTAACATTATTGACGTTATTGCCCCTTATCTAGCTGTAATTTTTAATGAATGTGTTGATATGGGTATTTTTCCGAACCTAATGAAATGTAGTAAATTAATACCCCTTTTTAAATCCGGTCATAAAAATGACCTTAACAATTACAGGCCTATTTCAATCTTGCCAACTCTTAGTAAGGTCTTTGAAAAAATTATACTTTATCAACTTTTAAATCATTTTAATGTAAATAACTTACTTCATCCGGAGCAGTACGGCTTCACTAAAGGTCGTAGTACAACGGATGCAGGCGCAAGACTCATAAAGCATATTTACGATGCCTGGGAATTTCGCAGAATGCCATTGGTGTTTTCTGTGATCTGTCCAAAGCATTCGATTGCGTTGAACACAAAACGTTGTTATTAAAACTAAGCCACTATGGCATCAAAAACGTTGCACTCAATTTAATTGCCTCTTATCTAAGTGATAGAGTTCAAAGGGTATGCGTAAAAGACATAAAGTCTAAGGGATCATCTGCCTTAATGGGTGTCCCACAAGGCTCAATTTTGGGTCCCTTATTGTTTCTGGTGTATATAAATGATCTGCCACACCATGTCAGGGGCACTTGTGAGATTGTACTGTTCGCAGATGATACATCTCTCATTTTTAAGACTGATAGAAACAAAGATAATTTTGACGACGTAAACCGTGCTTTGTCACATGTGTCAGACTGGTTTACTGTTAATAACTTACTTTTAAATGCAAAAAAAACTAAGTGTTTGGAATTTGTTTTGCCTAACGTAAAAAAAATTGATAAAAACATCATAATAAATGGAGAAACACTTGAAATAGAAAACTCCACTTTTTTTCTAGGAGTGACCCTAGATTGTAAGCTACAGTGGGGTACCCATATAGAAAGCCTAGCGAGTAAACTCAGCTCAGCTGCATATGCAATCAGGAAAATTAGACAGCTTACCGATGATGAAACAGCTAGGCTTGTTTATTTCGCATACTTTCACAGTATTATGTCCTATGGGATCTTGCTGTGGGGAAAAGCTGCAGATATTGAAAGTATATTTATACTACAGAAAAGAGCCGTACGATCAATATATAAACTTGGATCACGCGAATCGCTTCGTGAAAAATTTAAACAAATAGGTATTCTTACAGTAGCTTCGCAATACATTTATAGTAATATAGTCTTTGTGAGGCAAAATATTAATCTTTATAAATCAAAAGCTGAAATTAACAATCGACTTACCAGAAACGGTCATAAATTAGTGATATCTGCATATCGTCTGCGAAAGGTGCAGAACTCCTTTGTGGGGTTGAGTATACGCTTTTACAACATGATTCCTAAGGAAATTCTTGACCTACCAATGCATACATTTAAAAAATGTGTAAAAACGCATCTAGTACAGCGAGGTTACTATACATTTGATGAATTCCTCAATGACAAGGTAGAATGGAAGCAGCCAGCCTCGCTCTCATCTCCCGCAAGATAGCAAAATGATTGTAAATGTTGATGTTGGAAAAGAGCAACTACTGAGTTTCTTGCCGGCTCTTCTCGGTAGAATCTGCTTTCCGAACCGGTGGTAGAGTCACACAAACATGCATACTTGACGTTTCAAAAGTGCTTATAAAGTAGGCCTACTTGAAATAAATGAATTTGAATTTGAATTTGAATTTGAATTTGAAAGAGCGTACTAAGTATATCTGCGTTCTTTTGCCGAAACCGTCATTTCGGAAGTCAATAAATAATTTAAAGCAATAAATAATTAATTTCTTCGCTTTCTCTACATTTCGCAAGGCAAGCATATCCGCGGCTCGGCGCACTGCGCGGTCACTTTCACCAATCTTTCGGCCGGCGCTGTTATCTACGGGGTCAACAACCCAACCGGTGACCTCGTGACTGCCTCGTTAGTTTAGTGGTTAGCATGCTACTATGGATCATGAGATACCGCGTTCGATTTCCGAGTCGAAATAAAAAATGTTTCATCATAGTCAAACCCTTACAGGCTCACAACAGGGCACGGGTCTACTCTCGGAATTAGTCCACCAAGTGTTATTGGTAGATATGAATGAATTAATGAATGAAGACACTTTTATTGTACACCACATAAACATACAGAAATAATATTATTGATATTTTAATTGCCCTAATTAAAAACGCACATATCTCCGAAAAGTTGAAAGACGCCGGTGCCTTTATCACAAAGCTATCAACGCTAATAAAAATGTTTTACGTTGTTTTCTATTGAATCCTAAATACATGTTATTGGTTTGTTTAAGAAGGTTGTCATTGTTTCCGATAGTGTGATTTACTTAAAGCCTGCGATGTCGCACACGTTTTAAACACTGTTCTCGTACTTGCTAAACACCAACGTGAGTTAACATTATAATGAACTTGGAGAGTGACTTGTAGTTCTCGAGCGGTTTCTAAAAGAAAACTTACTTAAAACCTTTTCTACTAATTGTCAGTGAGACAGGGTGCCTTCTAATATGGGTATGCAGAATGTGTTTGAGCCGAAAGGAAAATTACGTGGGCGTAATGAAATCGCCAAATATTTGTCATGTCTTCACCTCAGTCCACCACCTGTGTAATCTAAACTAAGCTATTGGTTTGACCGAAAATAAACAAAACAAAAGAAAAAATATAAGTTAAAAAATTTAGATATTCCATTAAACATTAGGTAAAACTAATTTAGGAACATTCATATTTTGCACAACATATATATTGTATACTTATTTATATATAAATATTTTGTTGTATTGATGTGATTATAATTCTCCCTAATAGTTTTGTTTTTATTATGTAATAATTTAAGTATTCCATTTGCTTTACATGTATACAATATGGAATTGTTATTTTAGTATAGGTATTTTTATACGACTTAACATAGAATGTGCATGCCAAAAAACTACATTAAATATGTAGTTACAAACCTTATTTCGACCATTATAAATAAATTGTAAGAAAAATTATAAAAAAATAAACAAACATCTGCGGCACCCTCTTGTAACCATTAAACCTAAAGAATGTCTTAACACCTACCCCGAAATGTAGGTTATATGACAATCGCATTAAACTCCCTTTTATCAGTTTAGGCCCTTTAACGTCTAATTGTGTATGAACACAGAGCTGGACGAAATTAACGGGCAAACTTGTATCATCTTTATGTGTCAAGGGTTAAAAAAACCCTTTTTCGGAGCATCATCACTCGATACAATGTGTATCAAGGGACGATGGGTTATTTGCTACGACCCACGAGTCTCGACCTAGAAATGTCAATCACAACGCTACAGCAATAGAATAGTTATACAAAACCATATAACGATTATAACGGGTTACCAAACGAAACAATAAACACAACCTTGAAAGCGATACAAATTCGCATTGTAAAAACTCTCACGCACAACTCGTAACTATTTTCGTAAGCCCAATTAGTGCTTTACGAATTACTTTACTTACATCATGCACTGCACGTTAGCAAATAGCTACCTATGCCGATGGAGAGTAAAATAAAGTAGATAAAAATTAATGAACAGAAGTTAAAGAAATTTTAAATAAGAACCATTCGAGAGCATCTTTTGCCGTACAGACATACAGACTAAAATATGAAAAACAAAGATGCAATAGATAGCTATGGCCAAGTTTTTTGTCCGCGTTTTATTTAAGTATAACTCGATAATTTTTTATTGTCACCGTTTTTCTTCAAACTTGGTGGACACAAATAAAAAGTGGTAATAAAAAAAATGTGCTAATTTTAATGCAAAAAACCCACAATAAAAGGGAGAGACAAAGCTTTCCAACTCCATTATTTATTTATTATTTATTCATAAGACACACCAGCAATTAATTGTAACAATATTCATAAAAAAAAATGTGTTAGAATTAAGTATAATAAAATAACCAGCTATACACAGCATTATCATTATTATCTCCGGTCAAATTATAAAAAATAAAAACTGAAATAAGTATTAAACGAAAAATGAAAATATATATCACCGTTTATGCGCATCGGGTTTATACTCGTACGTTCAGAACTTTTTCTCTATTATACATAAAGAGTTCAGTTTTGAGTCCGTTGACTATGACGTTCTTTGTCCCACTATGGCGTCTAGTGGATGCCATATTGACTTTAGCTTACTAGTCAAAATCAAATATTTCTTTATCCAAAAAGGCACATAGAAGGCACTATTGATGCGTACATTACATGTAAAATATGACATAGAAGTGAGTTGATGGCGATAACTAAATTAGTCAACTTTTTAGTGGCACTCGTACAGGCATGGATGAATCTATAGCAGTTATTTTAATTATAATTTGTCGACGTCTCTAACGCACCTTAATCGAATTGACTTAAGCACACATAATTTAATCAATTGCACGCAATATATTCCTTTTCGTCATCGCAGTCGGGTCAGAAAGACGTATACCCAATACGGAGCGTACCCCTGACATCTTGTTTGTAATCCCAAGGTTCAAAGCATATCTTAGCTGTGGCGCAACTATTGTAACTAACATGAGTAGTGGGAATGTAGATGCTTGCCTAACACATTTGAACACAGAATACTAATTTAATTTGTACCAGTAGTTAGTACTAATTAGTTATTTAAGCTTCAATAGCTCCAATAATGAAATTCAAAACGTTGTACTAACAAAACTCAAAATAAAACGACATATAATAAATAATTAGTCGAATTATACATCCATACCGCTACGTATTTAATTTAATTATCACCAATTTGTTCGGAAACAAAAAAACAGGTTTTCCTAATCGAAACATTTTACTGCTTTATCACATAACATGTTACAGGCTAGTCGAATAATGCGCAGGAAGTACCTACCCACACGAGCATGTGTTACAATATGTAATAATAAATTATATATCTAAATACTTTTAACAGACCGGTCTTACTTGCTAAAAATATGTAGATTCGCGTAAAACTCAATAGACGCCATTGATGTCATAACGTGTCATGTCATCGACAACGTCAACTTGTTTCGAGACTTTCAGACATCAGACAGTCAGTGCTGCTGCGCTGTCTGAAGAAACCAGAAGTAATATAACCAAAAGTGTCGTATAATGTAGACAACATTACAAGCTTATGATGACAAACCATATTATCATTCATTCACCAAATTGCGTAGGTAACTGCTAACAGTAACGCATTGTTATGCGCTGCGCAACCACGTTATTACAAGTGTTCAATCGAAGTGACATAACCAGCGCGCTGAGCTGAATCCCAATGGCTTCATGAAGTTAATGCCAGTCTTGTAGTGAGATGACCAAACCGTTTATGTTGATTGCTATAAGTAGTGTGACATCAGCTAGCAAATTGCATTTGTCTGTGTTGTGTTCAATTAGAAAGGGTTTTGTAATTTTGCTGTTGATTTGAACCGACAATCGGTTTCCTAAATATGTTATTGTGTTTTGTCACATTAGTGCCTATATATGGATACTCAAGCAAATAACAAATTGTAAACTAAAATTACCGGTCATAATCAGTGCCATCCTTCTCAACTTAAGGATGGCACTCGACTTCTTTTTGAACTTGAAGCATAATAACATTAGCAGGTACGTACCGGGTACATAAATAACAGAAACCTACCAATTTTCGTGAAGACCGAATTCGAGCGCAGGCACGCCCCACTGACTTTTCAGAGTTATGTGCGTTTTTAAATTGAGCCATTTAAATATCACTTGCTTTAAACGGTGAAGGAAACATCGTTAGGAAAAAACTGCATGCCTGAGAGTTGTATAATGTTCTCAACGGTGTGTGAAGTCTACTCCAGCTCTTGACCAGCGTGGTAGACTACGGCCTTAAACCCTTCTCATTCTGAGAGGAGACCCGGGTCCTGTAGTGGGTCAGTCATGGGTTGACTACGATTACCGGTAGTTAGTAGGTTGGTTTTTAATTTAATACTTCAGAACAAAACATAAAAATTTATGATTACTAAACTAAATTGTAAAAAGAAAGAAACATTTAGAACCCATTACCGGCCGGTAATGGGTGCACTACAGGGCACGGGTCTCCTCCCACAATGTGAAAGGGTTATGGCCGAAGTCCACCACGCTGGCCCAGTGAGGATTGGTGGACTCCACATACCTTTGAGAACATTATGTAGAACTCTCAGGCATGCAGGTTTCCTCACGATGTTTTCCTTCAAAGTTGAAGCAATATTAATTACTGCTGCGCGTGCTGGGATTATAACTCGGCCCCCCGAAAGTGAAGTCGAGCTCCTACCCACTGGGCTATCATCGCTTACAATGTCTGATTATGTGGAAATCGGATAAAGCTATTTTACCCACGCTAGAGTTGACTCGCTTGCCATTTCGATGTTCTTTGTGTAAATTGCAGTATGAACAGATGTCTCTTCAGCCACCCGAAGAAATTACGTTCGCACGTACAAGTGAAATAAAAATGCCCGTTCAACTTTGTAACTAGTAATATTAACTGACTAGCTATAGCCCGCAATGATCTTCAGCTTTTTTTGCGGTTTAATACTAATACAGTATAAACAAAAAATTATCTTGCTCTGCATCCTTTCGATTAATAATAAAAAAGTTTATTATTAGTGGCACACGAACCTATATATCAGCTTTTTTAAAGGGACAGTACAAAGAAATCTATAATTACATGTACACATTATTTCTATGATTGGTTGCTTAATGAGCGCATATGGGAGAGACAAGCCGACAAACAAACAAACTTTCACATTTATAATATTAGTAATGATAGTACATCTATCTTGCCTGGTAGTTACACAATGCAATAGGTAGGTAGAAATGAAGTGCAGTGCAATGATCTTTCAGTTACGTAACCTGTGACCCGCCGTGAGACGTCGCCAAGCTAGTTCAATGCCAGTGTCAGACGCCAAGTAGGACAGAAGTATTTCCTTCACTTTGACCTTAAAACTTAGTATTTGCAAGTAATCATGATACAAAATAATGCCGTTTGTAAGATAACTCTTTTTATTTACTCACTCATATTTCTGCCTGCGTGCCCGGAAAAAACCGATGTTATTTTTTTTTTTAATATAAAAATAAAATAAATAAAAAAGTACATTCCGATACCGGGAATCGAACCCGAGCCTCCTGGGTGAGAGCCAGGTATCCTAGCCACTAGACCATATCGGATATGACTGAGGTAGTGAATTATTCATCCATATTTAAGTAAGTTATTGCTACTATTGATTGTACTCTAAAATATTTCTAAAAATACCATAAATGAAAAGTTTTAAGGAAAAAATAATCAAAACATTGATAATGCGAGATAATACCCACAATCTCATTTCCGTTTTATTACTTTAATTTCATGCTTCCTTATCTCAACACTGTCAAAATCGAATGCTACGCTCTGTGAACGAGATAATATAATTTTGAGAAACAGGATGAATTTTCTCATTTTCACTGAATATTGTTCCGCAACTTAACCCAATAAAATGGCATTGTTGGTGGGCTCGAACCACCAACCTTTCGGTTAACAGCCGAACGCGCTAGCCAATTGCGCCACGGAGGCGTTGTCACACGCGCCGATAATTACTAGCGAGTTACATTTACACATATAGCTATAACATACGTGCCTACATGGCCTACACAATTTCACTTGAATACTAATAATATGAAATCAACAACCTTGCCACGCTTAATCCAGACACATTTCGGTAAAATGTATATAAACACAAATAAATTGACGTTCCTTGACGTTTCAAAAGTGCTTGTATTAGGCCTACTTGAAATAAATGAATTTTGAATTTTTTGAATTTAAATAAATATGTATAAATTCATGTATGGTGTGGACTACTGCCTGCGATGCTGAGAGATAAGCTCAAAGTATCCGCTAGTCTATTGGTTTAAAAAAAAAGGTTACTTATTCGATCGCGTGAAAGTTAAGTATGATTTATATGGAATCGAAAGAGCGCCATCTAGTATCAATATTGTTTCCTAGTAGTAGTAATAGTAGTAGGTACACGGACTTGGAATCGAATGGTGGCATCCTATTACAAGGACGACTGTATTAATAATCCGACATCGAGCCAAGAACAGGTCCTCAGGTTCAGTCTTAAGTATAAATTTACCGACGAAGATGAGAAATGCAACAGTCTTACTTATAGTTGGTGTTGAAACGCCCTTAAAGTACCAAGTGACTAACATGAGTATGCTCTCTGAATGGAATCCAAACTAGATTCCGAAAGAAATTACGCCACAGCCGTGCGGGCCCGCTGTTACGTCATCGTGCATACCTCCCAAACGATCACTTTCACTTTAATCACCATAAGATCGCCCCGACAAGTGAAAGAAAGGTAATTTTTATTTCCGATGTATGTACTTGTTACACTTTAGTTACCACTCAATCTCTGTACGAGAAAAAAACTTTTTTAGTATTTCATTCTAAAAAAGATGGTCTTCTTAAATTGATGGTCGCAAAGCGGCACTTTTGACGTGTTCCTTGCATGCATTGCGAAGTTTTGCTCTGGCTCTGTTTATAGGCGATGATTTTGCACTCTACATGAGGTGGGCTAATGATAAGCCCGTCACACAAGATGGTAGCTTTTGTAGCCGCCGCTTGGGTTAACGGATACCTTTAAACGTTGAGTGCGGTTCCCTATAAGAGAGCTAGGGATGACGAGCCGTGGAACATTTTGAAGGGATATTGCCTCTTGCAATGACAATGTTTTAAGTTTTGAAAGCGTATTATTATAATCCAGTCACGTTAGCCGAAGGTCAACGGAATCGTTACACAAAGGTCGAGCGTGAAGTGTATGCGATTAATCAAATGAATTGGTCGGTCGTGGGACTCGCGGCAAAGGGCGGTTTTGTTCCACTAACATTTAAGTACTGTGAATGTTGTGATAGAGCTTTAATTACGAATAAAGTAATACTTACAATTGGTTGCAGTAGGTAATAAAAACCAATTAAAATATAACGTTTTATATTCACAATGATTGTTAAAGCAGTAGTCAACCACTCTGGCCCAGTGCACATTGGTAGACTTCACACGCCTTTCAGAACATTATGGAGAATTCTCAGGCATGCAGGTTTCCTCACAATGTTTTCCTTCACCGTTGAAGCAAGTGAATTATTTTTTTGCTTAAAACGCACATAACTTAAAAAGTGGTGCTGGGATTTGAACTCGGCCCACCGAAGTCCACCACCACTGGGCTATCACCACTTAATTTTTAATACTTACTCACAACTAGAACTACCTTAATTAAAAAAATCTCAAAGCTAGGATTCGTTGAGTTTATCTAATAGGTCAAAGGCGTCTTAGTTTTCATAACCTTTTTTTTAATTTTTATAATAATTGACGGTCCAAGCAGATAGCCTATCTAATGGTCAGTCGTAAACAGGGCAGGGCAGGGCATGCAAATAATAATAATAATAATATTTTAGGCAGGCGTACAAACCAATATATCAACTTTTATATAGCGACCATACAAAGAAATCTATAATTAAATGTACACCTTAAAAGTTACATCTAACTGAATTAGTTAATTAACTTATTTCATGTCACAGAATCTTTGTTAATTTTCAATTTTTTGACTGACGACAGACGGCCTTGAGTATTCCATTGTTAGAGTTCCTAATCCTTTTTCCCAAAAGGATGCAACACGAGTTCTGACAATACAATAAAAGTCAGGCACTCTCGATTCTCTCGAATCTCGAGCGACCAGGTCCTCCAAATTGCTTACTTTCTATAAATATAAAATTTTTCTTTGCTGCATCATGCATTCAAATGTCATGCATCAATGACGTGGCGTCCGGTTCGGGCAGCACAAATATGGTGGAATTGAGTAATGAGTGCCTGGATTCCGGAAGACCGAAGAAGTTGTAAATTTCGCTTTGTAATAACTTCAGTTGGTTTCACTTTCGCCGAAACCCGTTCCGCGCCGCTTGACGTCCGCCGTCCGCACTTGACGACATCAAGATAAGCAGATATCATTGTAGCCGAAGAGCTGCTGGTAAATATTGCAGAGGCGGCAGATCCTTTCCGATGGATGGACTAAGGGACCAAATTCAGCATTTCAAAAGTACCAAGCATCTCTAGAACTCTAACTTTGGCTTATACCGATATCGTTATCTATAGTCATCGGCAAGATAGGTAGACGCAATTTGCGTACTTAATTTGATTTAATCCGTGATAACCAGTAAAATCTGTAGTAGTAATTTAAAATTTATTCGTTCTACGCCGCACTACGCAAATCTTTCAAAATACGCCATCTACACGCGTTTTCCGTCGAGACATGAGGATCTGAGGATCCTCAGGGGATTAAATCTAAATAAAAATATTATTTATTCAATAAGCTTGTCGTTTCTTTGTTTGTAATTGTAGTGTGAGATAACTACATTCGTAAACATGAAACTAAAACTATGTGGTTTCCAAACACTTCGTGATATAAGAAGGAATCCACATCTAACATCGCTGCATGTTCTTATTGTTACCACCATCTCACATTCAATTCACAACGCACTATTCTTGTTAATGTGATTTGTGATGATAAAACTAGTTGTGCCCAGTTTATCTAATACTTACGTGTATAGTAAGTAACCACCTACCTTCTGTACCTGTATCTTACGCCATTTATTGCCTAGAAAATATTATAACTTGTTTATGTTTTATTTTACGCTAAAAGTATGTTCATTCGTTCACTCGTTCATTAGTAGTAGTAATTACTTGATCAATATTTGACACTAGCTCTTGGACCATGTTTATCATATTAAAATAAGCGACAGGCGTAAGTACAGGCAATAATTCTTTATGAAATTTCACAAACACGTAACAATATTAAACGTTTCGGAAAAATTATAATGGTCGTGGATGCACATCTTTTCTCTTGCACGTTCCTGCTCGTATCCCGTTTTGGTAGCATTGACTACAACAAATACCGCTCGCCTTCTCATATATATCATGTTATAAAGTTCCAAGTCCTGACTGACTAGAAACTTGAAATTATGACAGTATGTCCCTTCAAAACCTAAACACCCTAACAACTAACAAAGGTTTTCTTGGAATTCCACCCGAATAGGGTAAAATAGTAATTAAAAGTCGGTCATCTTCCAAGTTAAATCCATGGAATAGCGGTGATACACGTTTTCTGTTAAACAAACTCCAAAAAATTGCTAACGTGTCGAAACAATTAAAAAAATAATAACCGGGTAGGATTTCGACCTCCGGGGACTGAATTCGAATCCCACCGCTCACCTCTAACTTTTGTAATGTATGTTCGTCGAGAAATTAACTAATTTTAGTACATAGTTTACACATTCAGTGTTTCCGTTACAAGCAGGTTGTGGTACATTATACAATCATTAAACTGCGTAACACAAGAATATGTTGATTGAGTAATTAAAACTAATGAATAGCAAGTAGGTAGCTGATTGTATGTTTTATAATCTTCTTATTACGAGTTTGTGTCTTCTCTGCAATACTTATTTAAGAAAATAAAAATTCTTATCTTTAATATATTTTTTTTTAATTATATGTTAAGTATTATTTACTTTATATTGTTCAAGAACGTCTAAATTTTAAAATTCATGCAGAGTTAGTAAGTGAATACGGAATAAGTTATAAAACTTATTATCATAATGTTATACTAGGTATAAGGCATTGTATACAACTTTGGCTTCCTAATAAAATAAATTAAAAAGTGAGTAAAAGTATTGTCCATATGTGGATATCTATAAAGCCCTATTGCTGGGTACGCGCACAGTAAATAAATAATAAATAAATAAATATACTACGACAATACACACACCGCCATCTAGTACCGTCTAGTAGATCACCGTAGCTTGTGTTATGGGTACTAAGACAACTGATGAATATTTTTAATGAATAATATACATAAATACTTAGAATATACATGTAAACACACGGACACTGACAAACATTCATGCTCATCACACAAACATTTTCCAGTTGTGGGAATCGAACCCACGGCCCTGGGCTCAGAAAGCAGGGTTGCTGCAAACTGCGCCAATCGGCCGTAAATATATAAGCTAAAGATATTTACTGCGGTACAGGCCTCTTCTTTGAAGGCAAATAGTAGAGAGTTTTACAATTATACACATTGGAAGCCTGCATTAACTCCCTCTCAAATAACTTACTTTCTAAATAAGAGGTATCATCTAATGTTTATTTTTGTTAAGTCCAAGGCAAAGTCAAAAATATTTTCATTCAAGTAGGCCCATAGTTGGCAATGTTGATGCGTACTTTACATGAGAACTAAGAAATACACGGTAGTGAGATGATGGCGATAACCATATTCTACAACTTAAAACTAAAGTTACGAGGGTTCCAAACGTGGCCTGGTCTAAGAAGAATCCCACAACAAAATTGGCCGGGTGTTTTTTTTATCACCATCTCACATTGTCATTTAAAATATTAGAAGAGCAACCTGGTTAGAGCAATAAAAATACAGCTTGATGACACGATAAACGTACGGTGAGAACGTCAACAAATCGCAGGTTATTTTTCTGAGAATGCCGCTGTTAGTGCTACAAACAGTGAGATCGATGAAAGCACTTACAAGTGAAAAGCCAAGAGAAACAAACTTTAGCACACTGTTTCTATTACCTACCAACTGGGCTTTAAAGCCAGGTAGGTACATTTTTATACTTATATAACGTTATTGATTCTGCCCAAAATCAGAATTCGAGTCAAAAATACCAAAAAAACATTATTCATCAGTCATCTTGGTTATCTATATACACAGAAAGTCCGAAACGAAAGTAAAACGTCTATTTTTAAACAACTGCTTGAAACTGCTCCGAACCGGTTTTAACCGGTTGTGACTACTTGAGTAGGATTGTCTGGCCATTCTTCCTGTCATTTCACTTCTTTTTTACTAAAACTTGCCTTACAAAATAGTTACAACTTAGAACACTGGCACATGACAACATAACCTTTATTTTATAGGTTATAGAGGCTGTTTTAACTTAATTTTACTGTAAGTAACTAGTATTACGGGCTTATGACTCCTTCGACGGATGTATGAATAAATAGTAATTTCTCACGTACCAAGAATGTGCTGCTTGAAACTACTCTCGATATATATAAACATTCGTCTCGCAGGAACAGTAGTAGAGTGTATTGTGACAGAACACAATGCTGCCACACATCTAACTGTGTTCCGGTCTGAGGGGCGTGGTTGCCGGTACATGAGGCAGGCATATGAGCTTTAACACCTACGCCTCAGGTCAATAGTCACGGGGCGGCATGTTGTAGGACATCTTCCTTGCATGCCCTGCGAAATTTCGCCCTGTTTATAGGTGATGGTTTTAGCTTTGTCATTTATAGGTATAAAAAAACATGAGACAAACCTTTCTCTTAGATTATTGAATATTCGACGAGCTTTCCAACAACATCATTCATAAATAATATGGGGCATTTACAAATGCAATTTTATTTTCTACGAGTAATACATGTAGCGTACTCGTAGAGCGAAGCTTAAGAGTGCAAAGAGATCTGAATTAAATGTATATTTCATATTTAATTCAAATCGCGCGTGCACGCAATGTTAGCGTCAGAAGCAGAAATATAATGTGACAGAAGGTTTCACTTCAATCACGCGCGTGATTATCAAAATCCATATGGACGAATTCGCAGACATAATCGAGTTGTCGTCATCTATGCTTATTAGAAAACGGTAACTGGAAGATTTCTGTACAATTAAGATATTTTGAAAATTTTGATAAGCCGATGCTTTATAATCGATTCAAATGCAAATTCCTTTTTAAATTATTCAAATTGAACCTATCACTTAAAAGTTGCGACGGGTATAGAAACGCAAAAAGCAAGAAAAACGCAGTGGGCCGCCCGGCCGTTTCTAGGTTTTTAAGATATTAAAACCTCTAATAACCGATTCGGCAGACTAAGTTGCGCGGGTCCGCTAGTATAACAATAATAATAAATAAATAATAAAATCTTTTATTTGGGAACACCAAGTTTTCTCTTTGTAGGTACTGTACCTACAAAGAAAAAAATATATTAACTAGATTAAGATCAGCAAGTTATGAAAATAAATAAAAAATAAACAAGCCATGTAGACATCCACAAGACCATCGTCTAGTGGTAACCATTTCTACCTACGGATCACGAGGACTCTAACCCCGGATTGCACCAATAATTGTTATATATCTTATATTTTCACTAGATTGTGGTTATAGTCGTTAAAGCCCACTAAACCGCATTAAAGCAGCGTGTTGAGTCTATACTCTAAAACCGTCCCTCCTGTGAGAGACGAGGGCTGTGCCCAGCAATGGGACGTTGATATACCTACTATGGACGACTAAGGCTACGGTTAATATGACGATTTCGACTACTTCTCTGGCGCAGCGGTTAGTCTCAAAGATAGGAAGTTCCGGGTTCGATCTTGGGTGAGGGTGATTTGATCAACAAATCATCATAGCGACCCACTTTAGATCACGGGTCTTCTCCCAGAATGAGACATAGTTTACCAGCCCAATTGCCCATTTGTGAACTCCAAACGCCATTTCTTCTTAGGCATGAAGATTTCCCCACGATGTTTCCCTTCACCGTTAAAAGAGTGATTTTTAAGCATAGCCGAAATTCTCACCACTAGACTATAGCCGCTTTAACACCGCGAAGGCGATTTGAACGTTTTTATAATTGCTGAATTTTCTCTGGTCATGTGGCTTCGGCCGTGGCTAGTTATCACCCTACCGAAACGTCAACAATCGTTCCGGAAAAAGGCTTTTGATTAGGGGTATGGTATTAATATAACTACCATAACAGGTTAGTGGCTACCATCTTAGACTGCATCATTCATGACCACCAGATGATATTGCGATCTACTAACTATCATGTATACGCTGATCTTAGAAGTAAGGTATTTCTTAGGCCAGTCCCGACCTCCACCGCGCTTCGCAAATCTTTCCCAAAATTGCTGTCGAAACAGCTCCGCATGACTTCTACGACCGTCTTTACTCTGTGTTATTACACACTACAGTGTTATCCAACAACAATCAAATATTATTTAACATCAATTAGTTAATTAGTTATATAAAGCACTTAATAGCTTATATGTTCAGTGGCTGTGCAGCTACCCGCAACCGGTGACCGTGCTGTGTTGTCGCAACACGCGGTCGTTGGCCGGCGCAGGTTCTATTCCGGTCAGTGCACCACTAATTGCGTTGTTGTTGTTTCAGGTACAGTTATTATGTATTGAGTTTGGCGCACGCAACTCCTTCATTATCATCGCTAATGAAAGGACGAGCTGATAAGGTACGAGTAAATTGTGAATTCGATTAAATCGATTTTATGAAACATATGCTTGTATAGTTTATACGCTCAAATAGTTTGCGCACTTTCGTCGGCTACTTCAAAGACTCGGCAAGTATTACCCGCAGTGGATATTGTTTTGTCGCGATTTAGATAATGTAAATGGCTCTTACTTATTGTATCAGGTTCTTGATGATTAAATAGTTTTTAATTATTTATTTCCATATAGTTTCCAAAATAGCCTGTGGATATACCTATTATGGCTATATACTATATATATTAGACGGCCGGCACATATATATGATAGACAGCCTAGAGCGACCCTGCTTTCTGAGTTTAAGGCTACGGGTTCGATTCCCGCAACTGGAAAATGTTTGTGTGATGAGCATGAATGTTTTTCAGTGTCTGGGTGTTATAAGAATTTATCTGTATTTTATAAGTATTTATGTGTATTATTCATAAAAATATTCATCATTCATCTTAGTACCCATAACACAAGCTACGCTTACTTTGGAGCTAGATGGCTATGTGTGCCTTGTCGTAGTATATTTATTTATTTATATTTATTTAACTATTTGAACGGATGAAGTTTAGGGTACCAATTCATTCAGTGGCGAATAAATCTTGAAAAATCTTGAAAAAGGGAGGCATACGATATTTATTGTAGAAAAATATAGCACTGTATTTAGACTTGTCCAATTAGTTTAAACATTTATATAGGTACAAAATTAAGTTTTTGGAAGATTGAACTTCTTGCCTAAGTGTGTCAACAATACATGAAAGCGCCATACTATACCGACATACACCAGAGCCTTATGGGCCGCAGACACCCGACCCCGCCTCGACACAATGCGACACGCGACACCGATGGACACAAACAAACACAACACACATTGTCTTCATAAGCATACGCGACGGATGTTGATCAACTTCCATGTATTTTTAGAATCTTATAGTATCCGGCTCATGAGTACTTTTTGTATGACTTCATTAAGATCAGCGCAATTTTCTGTTGATAACATTATGGAGAACTCTCAGGTATGCAGGTTTTCTCAAGATGTTTTCCTTCACCGTTGAAGCAAGATATTTTAATTACTTAACACGCTTACAAATTAAAAAAGATACAGGTGTGTTGTGGGAACTTGGGCCCCCGAAAGTGAAGCTGAAGTCCTAACTACTGGGCTATCACTGCTAAATTGATATCATGATTATAACGATATTTTTATTTTTTTTCCATCTGCAATCAAATTGATCAGTTCGATGGTATATATAAACGACAAGTTTTCTGCGAATTTTCTGCCTCGGCTATTTACTAGCCCAAGATTTTCTCCATGTTGTGTCACACAACACTTAAAAACACTTAAAATGTTGTGACTTTCTCAAACAATTAACATGTAAACATAACTGCGTCTGTGATTCACTATTCCTTTAGAGAATAATAGAATGTAGGGTGTAGTAACATTTATTATGAGCAGTATCACATATAATCAGGTATTTTATGGAGCTACTTTGTATGTCTTTTAGAAACAACATGATTTTTGAAGAAGAGACCAGTTAGTAGATGCCATAGTAAACTAAAAGTGTAAATAGAAAGAAGAAATATGTATGGTTTAAAAGAAGTATGGTACTCCATAACGTCAAATCTGACAAAAATATTATCGTGGATACCTTCCATAATCATTCTCATGTCCTATTCGTGAGCCCTCCTCTCTCATGGGAGAAAGTGGTTCTTTTATTGTTATAATAGAAGCAGATGAGATGCCATAATGAACTGCAAAATGGTAAAATGTATGTTTTAAAAGAAATATAGCACTCCATAACCTATAATCTGCCAAAAATATAATCGCAGTTATCTTCCATATTCATTCTCATGTCCTATCTTAGAGCCCTTCTCTAAAGCGAGAGGCGGCTCACCTGATGGTAAGTGGAAAACCATCGCGGCAAACAGGGAATGCAAGGAACACGTCCTAAAGTGCCTGGAATTAAATATTGGCTTAAAGAGGATTCAGAGCGTAGACTCTCCACGTTACTTTGGTCAAATAGCTTTATTGTTCATTTAGCTTTATGCAGCCGCTATTTAGCACATGAGATATTAGGGTTCTACCACGTATGTCCGTTTTCATTAAACCTACGAATCGCCTTAATCAGATATCTAATGATTTAGATGATGCCTAGAGAAAAAAAAGTTTCACAAACTCTTATGTGATGTCTAAGGCGCCGTCTAAAGCTACGACACCGATTCGGCAGATCGTAAACTTTAGGGGACTCGTAAACTGACACTTGAAAGATGAAAAAGATAAAAGTACTTTTTTAATTCCACACAAAAAATTAAACATATGATAAAACAAACACAAAAACACCACGACTTGTAGCAAGAACGATACCCAAGGTTATAGTGAACATCAATTGGTGAAAGGCAAATAATATAATGTAAAAAATATAGGCCTAGGAAACTTCTTTGATTAAAAAAAAATATTAAAAATATTTATTTCGTTACGTACAGCAAATTTTGCAACATTGAAATTGGGGTCTGCCGAGCAAGTTTCTATTATTACTACTAGCACTTGTGGCAGGCGGCCCCGCTCTTCCAAAACATCATTTACAAATTGAAATAAATAAGTAGATCCTTAACGTATAATTTATAAAGGCGAAAGAATTTGATTAGGCGTTACTTACTTAGGCATTGCCTTGTCCATCGTTTACCATTAGTGCTAGTAGTTACTCGTAAGAAATAGGTGCTGACGGTGCCTCAAATGCGATGCGATTCTTTCACCACCTTATAATGTAAACTGTGTCCCGCTGCTGTCCGCCATGCGTGGCTGCGCAACCCGGTCGGTTGCGGCTCGCGCCAAACGGAACGCATCTGAATGCCGGCTTGCCGTGACTTGCGTTACTATTTTACGTAATTGGAATAACTTAGTACACTCGCTGGCAGCTCCTAGCCACAGCCGTGCGTCTCTTAGCGTAGCTAGGAAGCATGCTATAACCATCACATTTTAGTAGTAGATGAGCTTCTCGAGAGAGCTCGACCGGGGAAGTACTGCTACCATGCTTTTATCTGCCGCCAAGCAGCATTCCCTTGTACCGGTATAAGGGTGTGGTTGCCGGTGTAATTACAGCCACGTGACGCCAGATTTAGCTTTTTCTTTTAAGCGATGGTTAGGGTGATCTGCTTGGTCAGTCTAATACTACAATTAAAAAAAAAACAATTGCACTAGCTTAACAATTCCGTTTGGCCCTTTTCAAAGAATTATCGAAAAGGGTTATCGAGTCTACCGGTGATCCTAGAGCGAGCAGTTACCTTGGCCAACGAATTAGTTTGGCCATCCAAAGGGGCAATGCTGCCAGCATCTTAGTAACTGTGCCTCGCTGCGGTGGTTTCGAGGACGTTTTAGATTTTATTTAGTTTTTAAATAGTTTATTTTAGGTTATAGTTATGTATTAATAAAAATTATATTTTAGAGTTAAAAGAAATACAAATAAAAGTCATTGCACTAGCTGTCTACCTCTACACACAAATTCTGCGTATCCGTTTTCCGCAGATACATTCTTAGATAGATATACATAGATAAAACACATTATTGCACACTAAAAAGCGACATCCCAAAAGAAGATGTCTTTTGTGATTATGTGATGTGTTAATAAATTTTAAAAAACATTATTATACAAAGGCGGAGGTATTTCTAAAACAATCTCTTCCAGACAACCAGACTTCTTAGTTACCAAACCAAACTTAGTTAGCTTAGTTTACCAAGACAAAGGTTCCTCTTACATCTGAATATCAGCTTGATGCCCTGGATTCGGTGGATCGCCGTGCTAGAAGGCTCATCGGTGACCTAGCCAACAAAAAACTTAAGAGTTTGGAACATCGTCGCAAGGTTGCCTGCCTTTCGGTATTCTATAGGATATATTTCGGAGAGTGTGCTCAAGAACTATTTGATTTAGTTCCCCCCTCGCCTTTTTACCATCGAACCGCGAGGCACCGTAAGGATCTGCATCCCTACGTGGTCGATACACCGCGGACGCGTACGAAGCGCTTCGCATCTTCGTTTCTGTTCCGCACCGCTAGGATCTGGAATGCTCTTCCAGCTTCCATTTTCCCCAGTTCTTACAATATGAGTACCTTCAAATCAAGAGAATAGGCATCTTCTAGGCAAGCGCCCTCCACCTTAGGCTGCATCATCGCTTACCATCAGGTGTGACTGCAATCACACCTGCAAGCGCTCGTCTATGAACATAAAAAAAAAATGTTAGATATTATGGCAATGATTTTATGAATGCATCGACGTAATAACTTCTTTAGTTTGTTCTTACAAGTGAGCAGCAGTCTTTTCAACTAAGAACTTTTTAGTATCTGTTACTTCTGATGGCACCACAAGATCCTAGATCGCGCTATCGAAATTTTCAAACTTGGGGTAACTTTCAATGGTGGACCTTGGTCATCAGCTCGAAGGAAGATCTTCCTATTATTGCGGTCGAGCGTATCACCAGAGTTCCCATAGAACTTTAAAATGAAAAGTATTAATGCCGATGATCAAACAGTAGGTGCCAATCGCACTAACATATTATTATGATCTCACACAAGCGATCAGTACATGTCAGTGATGTGACGCTAGCATGCGTCTCGCACGTCGTGGCATGCGGATAAAAAACATGCTCGAGCGGCAAGATGCAATTATTTTGTGCCTCAATATACAAGTGTAGCGCGCGATTCAATATTTTAATATAAAAGCGATAGTTTGTCTGTTAGTTTGTGTATCTGTTTGATAGCTACGTTCGTGGTATGTGACAAATACTGCGACGGTTTTGAAAAAAATTTACGTATAGCTCATCATTCTATGTCGCTAGAATATTTGAACACAAAAAAAAACCGCGAAATATTTGAAACACGTGAAAAGAACCGGCGGAAGTAGCGTTCAACAGCTAGTGTTATAGATTCCCGATTAATTATAATTTATATTCGTTAATTTGGAAGTTATAGGTATGTGGGGTCTTAAAGATAGGATCAAAGTTTACTTAAGTTAACTGAATAGTAAACAAAAAATATGCATACAAACAAAATTAAGTGAAACTAAGACAGTATTTGTCTATATATTAAAAGGTGAAGCAAATGCATTGGTTTTACGAGAATTGTGCGGACAGAGGAGTATGAAATTTCCCACACTTGTAGTTGATGGAGGGTGTGCACAATGCAATTTATTTTTAACTATGCATGAAACATACATCATGTGCATCCAATCAATTAAAGAGCATTGTACACACTACCATAAATTGAGGTAATATTTGACTATCGTAACCGTGTATTTGACAAACACTCCTATATAGGTACTCTTTTCTAATATTTTTTTGGAATATTGTTTGCTTAGATAACTTGTTCGAAATAAGCAGACAAATTGACCTTGGCGAAATCTATGTTTAAAGAAGTAAGGTCTTTGCCAATAGAACTAATGAAAAGGCTGTTCAGACTTATCATTTAAATTAATTATAGTCTGGCATTTCGACCAGTGGCGTTTACTAGTAGGTAAATAGTAGTAGCAAATAGACCTATATCTATACATGAATTTTGAAACGTTAGCACATATATGTTTCATTATACCTAACGAGTTTATGATAATATTTATTAGCTTATATTGAAATTACATTAATCGTTCTCCGTCTGTGTCCCGCACCACACGAACCGCAGCTTGGGCAGCGAGCGTGAAAACACTTCTTATCTACAGTTCGCTCCTCGCTAACCGGAAGATTTCTGCGGAAAATTCTCTCCGGTTCGAGGAAACAAACCCTTCCGTGCCGCGTGCCGACGGCTTGTGTAATTGCTTACCGCAAATTTATCAGCTACGTCATCAGATAGGTTCTATTCCTGTATAGTGGCAGGTTTATTGCTGCTTACTATTTCAAGTATTTTGGTGATTGCCTACACTTTCTGCAACTTCCACTAGCAAACGCCTCAAGGGCTCAGTTGATTGGTTTAGATAGATAGATAGATAGATAGATAGATAGATAAATTCTTTATTGCACACAATTTATAATATAAATTGAAAACATAAATATAAGAAGAATAAAAATGCGCAAAGGCGGTCTTATCGCTTTAAGCTATCTCCTCCAGACAACCCTTAATGAAAGAAGAAAAGGAGTATGGAAACGGGATAGTGCAATTTTAAAAATATATAACATAAACTACATCTACTATATATAACAATAATACGGAAATAAATACATACACATATAAATATATACATATATATATATATATAATTATACACAAATACATCAAAGCAAATATATAAGTTTATGACTCCGTAGATAAATAATATTCTTTTAAACGACTTTTGAAGATGCTTAATGATTTAGACTGTCTTATGTCTCTTGGCAATCCATTCCAGAGTATAACCACCTTGACTGAAAAAGAATTTCCATGCGTATGGTTTAATTGATAGATGTGATCTATGTAAGCTATGTAAACTAGCATATACATGTTTTATACATAGGTAAGACAAGAAGTTTATTTTCATTTCTTTCTGCCCTATATGACCTAGCATTGGCAGGGGAAAAAAATTATATCCCCCGATTATATCCCCTGAAAAGGGATATAATTAACGTGTCTACCTTCTAAAGCACGGGAACATGGGCACGGGAGAAATTTATCCCCGTTGATTACTTATTACATATATATTTTTTGGATATTATTTTCACTTGTGCGCCAATGCTCTGGGAGTTAATAAAGATGTGTGAGAAGATAAATTTATACCCTTTAAGGCCCATGCTAGCCGTGCTGCAGCACGTGCAGTGGCGTGCACTTCATACATGCACAAAAGCACTGCATACCCTAAAATTGAAATATAGCCCGTATAAGAGGAGGATTTTTTCCATTTTATGCAATTTGACTGCTGTATGCATACCCTGGTAAGAAACCCAGTGCACGCCACTAAGCACGTGCTATGGCTATTCTTTTACAAACTGCTATTGAGGCATACACACACTTACTTAACTTCCACTTAACAGCATCCAATCTTACCGCAAAGTCACGGAATAATAACGGATATTTTTCCATACAAATCTATCCGACGGCGGGGAAAGTTATATAATTGCGTTTTCACCTTCGAAGGAAAAGCGCCGATTGCCTGGTGACTTCATAAAGCCCACGCAAATATTATAAACGCGAAAGTGTGTCTGTCTATCCGTTAGTTACCTTTTTGTGATTAAACCGGGCCATCTATGTTGCCATTTAGGCGGGAGCGTTCTAGCCACGCGGCGAGGTAACAGCAGATCAGAATGCAGTTCTCACCTCCCCACCTCAACGTCTGAAGCAATATAAAGAAAAACGGACAGCAGCTTCCTTTGTACTGCTACTACCATCTACTGTGATCACCAATCCGTGCTCAGCGTGTTGATAATGGCCAAATCCTACCGTTGGGAGAGGCCTTTAGTCATGAGTGATATAGGCTTTTTGATTGATTTAATTGTTCTCAATATGTTACGAACAATGAACATAAGATTCTCAAACTCAAATATTGTATAGGCTAATGAAGGCTTGTGTTTGACCAGTGAAAATCAATGATGAATGCTAGACTAAGATAGCGTTTGCTTACAGGATGCCTTTTGGCTCTTTCCTCGCCGATTATCAAGTTATACAAAACGCCGGAATGGGCTTTATTTGATGTTAATTCAGAGATTAAGTAATTAACCTCTCAGGGGTTCCAACAATCGATCGGAGCGTCTAGCAGTTTTTTTTTTAAAGCGTAATACGATGCCGAATGTAATGATGTGAACGGAGAAGTTTTTATAATAAGTATGCGCATAAATTCAACGCAAGCAAAGTCGTGAACATCAGTCAGATTATAAAGAGCCGATTCCCTATGACGTTGAGTTGAGACGATTGGCTTTAGCTTTCACTTTTATTATTACCTCTATACAAACAATAAGAGTTATATATCTTAACTCAATACATGGTGGTCGTGACCATATATGTGATACGAGTGTGTAACTTTTTATCGTATTCATCACTCGTTGGTCTAATGGTTAGTATGATCAACTACGGAATTTTGGAATTTATAAATATATATATATATATATATATATATAACCAGACCGACAGTATAATATATTTATATGTGTGCGTATTTATTTCTATATTATTTATATTTGAATTAGCTATTTATTTATTTTTGTTATATGTAGTTGATGCAGTTTATTTTATGACATATTTTTAAAATATTGATTTCCTGTCCCGTTTCCATAATCATTTATTTTCTTCTTTTATTAAGGGTTGTCTGCAGGAGATCGATTAAAGCGATAAAACCACCTTTGCGCATTTTTATTTTTCTTTTCTTTCTGTATCCAATATTAATTATCTTTATCCCTTAATTGTGTGCAATAAAGAATTTATCTATCTATCTATATCTCGAGGTGTCTTTTCTCTTCCATCGACCATAACTTCGGCATGGCCCGCCCGCTACTACTTGAACTTATTACGGATGGAAAGCAATAATGTAGCCCAATACACAGCAAGCTGAGCGGATTAATTTTACGGATCAGTGCTTTTGCCAGTGCTCACACTTCAGCTCTATCAATAATTTTAATATAACGTAGTTGCTATTATCCCCTTGATACATACGAACGGTCTGCTTCCTTGACTCTAAAACCCACGAACCCTTTAATAATCAAACGTAAGCTTATAGAAAAATCCTTTTATTGTATAAAGGACTACGTAATCAATAAAAGTGTGAATTATTGCTCTAAACAAATTGGTTTAAAAATTTTAAATGATAAATTGAGATGGGAATGGATAAAAAAACACCCGGCTGAGTTTGTTGTGGGCTTCTTCTTAGACCAGGACGCGTTTGGAACCCTCGTAGCTTTAGGTTTAAGTTTACGAATATGGTTATCGCCATCATCTCATTACCATGTACTTACTTCTCATGCAATGTAGGCATCAAAATTGCCATCTATGAGCCCACTTGAATAAAGATATTTTTGACTTCGACTTGGACTTTAATCATTATCATCACATAAACCCTAAACCGGCCCATCAAAGGGCAGGGGTCTCCTCCCACAAAGTCGAACTCGGCCCCTCGAAAGTGAAGTAGATGGCTGTCCCACTGGGCTATCACATCTTAAGTATCTCTATCCATCTTTAATTACACAGAGCGATTACCTGCGGTATCAGGATCCAGATTGGAAACTACTTATTCAATGTTAATATAGTGAGAGGGCATCTTCCTGCACGCCGGACACCGCAGAGCAAGGTCGCCAAACAATAGTGATTTTATCAGAAAACAATGAAGCAACCGTTGAGCAACATTTACGCAGCTACAATGGATTCAAAGGATTACTTCTAAAACACTAAAATACTCACATCCAGCCGTGTTGGATTATCTGATCTGTCAGCCAGAGCATCGTTTAGATGTAGGTCCAAGTTACTTTTTATTCCACTAGAAACTAGCCCATACTAAAGCGATAATAGCCAATATAGCAGTCATAGCCTAGTTTTTAGGGCTGCGACCTACCTTTCGGGGGGACTGAGACCACTTCCCGGCCCGCACCTCTTATCACTTCAGAGTTATGTGCGTTTTTAATTTATTAATAAAGTGTTACTTATACACTTTATTTAACTGTGAAGGAAACCTGCGAGCCTGAGTGTTCTGCAAAATGTTCTCGAAGTCGTGTGAAGTCGACCAATCCGCACTTAGCGATTGTGGTGGTTAACGTCTTAACCCTGCTCATGCAGTGGGTCAGTAATGAGGTGATAATGATGATGATGAAACTAGTGATTGACTGAAATCTCACCAGGTAGTAAGTAATTATGCAGTCAAACATGGTAACAGGCTATTTTGTTAAGGTAATGGATGTTATGTTATACCCATAATCGGTTTTAACGTGGCATCGTACCGGAACTTCACTGAAGGTAGGGTGGTAGCTAGGCCTAGTATATAATAAGCTTCCATTTTTTCCTCCCGGATTTCGTCCCCAGGCCCCACTGAAAATACCACAATGCGCATCCCTGCACCTCCCCGGGAAAAGGATAAAATGTAGGTATCCATAGCTTTATCAACTCTCAGAGCACAGGCGCATAAGTGGAAATAATATCCAAATAATATATGTGTAGATAAAAGAGGGTAAACTTCTCCTATTCCCTGTCTCCGTGCTTTAGCAGGTGGAAATTTTAATTAAATCTAGGGATATAATAGGGGATTATAATTTTTGTCTCCAGTACGGCTAGCAGAAGACAATCATATCCCTGGGGAAGGGATAAAAATGTATCTTCGTCTCGCTATATGTATATAAACGAAGGAGGTAAACTTCTCCGTTTATATACAGTGTTTCCGTGCATTAGCAGTTCAGACGTAATTTTTGACTCCTGCCTGTACTAGCCCTGCACAAGGGAAGTTGTCAATCGTCGCGTTCTCTATAAAATGTATACACTAGTGCTTTGGCCGTTTAAACCGACCATAAAATTTAACCAGGTTAATTAGTTCAGCAGCCAACGAATTAACTTAAACTAACCAGTTAAATTAATTAACTAGTTAACCGGTTAAATCAGTTAAATAGTTAACCGGTTAACTGATTAACCGGTTAAACGGTTAATCGGTTAAAAAAATAACAAATTTTCTCACTAATATATTGAAAATTGTTACCCAGAATGATTAATTTGCAAAACATTTGTTAATAGTAAATAAATAATTTATTAGAGACCATTTTTAAACATCAAAAACAAATGATTTCTTACTATTCAAAATGATTCGTTATTATTTAATAAATCTGGTGTTTATTTATTAAATATTAACAAATCCTCTGTCGATATTTGTTAACAAATCATATAATTATAAAGTTATAAAATGTTTTAATTATATTTACAAGAAATTTCGCGATTTTGATACAGAAATATCAATAAGTTTGCTGATTACGAAGATAAGCAACTTCTTTTTTAACCGACTAACCGTTAAACCGATTAATCAGTTAACCGGTTAACTAGTTAACTAATTTAACCGGTTAACTAGTTAATTAATTTAACCGGTTAGTTTAAGTTAATTAGTTGGCTGCTGAACTAATTAACCTGGTAAAATTGTATGGCCGGTTTAAACGGCCAAATTGTACAGCACTAGTATATACCCAAAAAGGGGAAAATGATAAAAAATGCCATTGCCGCATTGATGGTAGATCAGAATACAGTTGTCACCACCTGATTCCGCGGGTGTCGTAAGAGGCGATGAAGAGAATATAACGGACGCCGGGAAGCAGCATCCTCTCTGCTACTACTACCATCTCCTGAGATCACCAATCCGCCTGCCCAGCGTGGTGATTATGGGCACACCGTGCCATTAGGAGAGGCCTTTAGTCCAGCAGTGGACTGCTATAGGCTGTTGATGATGATAAAAAGTAACACAGACATGCACACAAACATACTTAATATTGACTCAAACTCAATATCACACCATTGCCTTTTGTCTTGTATAAGAATAATCATCATCATCATCATCATCATCATCATCATCATCATCACTTCAACCGATTGAAGTGCAGTGCTGGACATAGGTCTATTGTAGGGAGTTCCAACATAGACGGTCCTGGGGCGCTTGTTTTTAGCGGTTCCTAACGACTCGTTTGATGTCGTCTAGCCATCTCGTTGAGGGCCGATCAACGCTGCGTTTACTTGTGCGGGAACGCCATTCCAGCGCTTTGGAACCCCAACATCCATCGGTTCTCAGAGCTATGATGCTGCTTCCACTTCAGCTTTGCGACCCGCTGAGCTATTTCGGTAACTCTGGTTCTTCTACGGATTTCCTCATCCCTGATTCGATCACGTCGAGATTCAGGATACTCCCAACATTACTCTCTCCATCGCCCGCTTTATTTCTCTGAGCATTATTATGAGGCCCATAGTAAAGAATAAGAAACAGTTAAATTATTCATAGTTTGCAATAGTTGTATAGCGTTTCAAAGAGCGCCTGAGAAAGTTGTATGTTTTCACAGCACGTTTCCTCATAGGAAGTTATTCTAAGCGGTCACATTAAGTTGTCACAAATCGCTATTCCAATCAGATAATAAGGGGATTAGTTGAGCTAATATATAACTTTGAACATAAGGTACCCTCCGCACTACCAAACAACCGCGCGTAATTCAACTTATGCGACTTGTGAGTCTTTTACTAGTGTGATTTCACACCACATAAGACATTTATTTATTAGACAGCCAGCTCGTTTAAAAAAGCTTAACTCTGTGACAACAGATAATGCTCAATCATATGTTGATATCTAACACCTTAACACCTTTATAGGCTTTAACTTCTTTATCGCTAGAAATACCGTTTTATGGTACAGATCTATAAACGCTAAGTCATATTATGACGCTACAATCACCAACTAATAGTTAACACCTGTGAAACCGCGGAAAACAGCACCTAATTAGAAACATTCTTTCAATGCTTGATTTCATATTTAAAGTACCATTCCATTACAGGGCATAAAAATCTCTAGGGTCCTACAAATTTGAAATTTGGAAAAAGCGAAGAAATTATTTCCAAAATGCCTTCTATTATTTAACATACAATTAATTAATTACTTTATCTCTTCTTTTTCAGATGGCGCTGAAGGTGCTACCTTGTTTGGCTCTCCTGACTGTTTGCCTGGCGGAAAAAGCACAATCAAGATGGTCTCGTCAAATCAGCTCATATACATCAGATATAAGCGACTGGGTTCCTTTATCGGGACCCGTTGAAAGGGAATTGCCTCAAATAAGACGACAAGCAGTGGCGGAGCCTAGAATACTGTCAGAGCCTTTCACGGGCTTTGTAAAACCAACTGGATTTAGCCAAGATACATTCCCATCGCGGGCATTTTACAATTCTCCATCGAACCGACAGCTATACCTACAATCGGTACCGTCTGCCCCCCAAAACTATATATCGGAACAAGGGTTCAATCAAGGCTTAAGATTTGGTTTAGCGCAACCAAATTTTCCACTCAGCCAGGGCTTTGTTTCACCCCAGTACAATTTTGACAATATTCCACAAGTGAAACCAAGACCGCAGATTCATTCGAATCAGGTTAAATTTGAAAACCCTACCTCCAAAGCAAATACACCTCTTCCATCATCAGTCAAGACTTATACAAACCAAGCAGGAAGGTCTCATTATGAATTGCCAAAATTCGTCGATGGATATCGCGCAGATAACACGAGTGATTTGGCAATAGCAAAAAAACCACAATCTTTACACAAAATTAAGTTTGAACTCGCCGATAAGTCCAAAGAAACGTTTGGTTCTCCAAAAACAAAAGTAGAAAGAGAAGAGGTACAATTATTATACGTACCTTTAGATTCAATGAACAGAGGACAATTGAATTTCAGAAATCCGTTGACATCGCCTCAAATTTTAAACACAGAACTTTTTAATCAGAGACAGAATCCTCTGATGCAAAATCTAGCAGGGGAATTTCAAACGCCCTTATCTCAACCGATTGATACATTCAACTCACAAGAATTTCTAACAAACTTCAACAGCCAATTTCGGGAAGTAGATTACAGCCCTAAGTTCTCAACTGTAACAACGCCTTTTCCTACAACAGCACCGACAACAACAAAACCCAAAAAACTAAAGCCGCATCAACCTCCTTTAGCTATTTTCTCAACCCATGACGCAAAAAAAGATGATCAAGTAAAAGTTGGTGATGTCTTGCATTCTTTGAAAAATGCCAATACAGTAGCCGTACTTGATTCAGTTAACCCTTTGAATGCACCTAAGGTTTTTATCGGTCCCTCATCTTTGTCTCCGCCTGAAAATTATGTTAAATTTGAGCTCCCATACTTATCCAATATTGAAAATATTGATAAAAAGCTGAGACAGTTACCTTTCTTTGTAGCGCCATTGAGTTATAATACACCTCAAGGTTTCGCGAAAATTCCCTTCCCATCACCACATGTTGGCTCAGTTGTAATAAACTCGCTAATCAAAGATACTTCACCTGCAAACAAACCACCCGCTGCAGATGTTTACTCAAACATTTATTCAAGACCACTGCAGTACAAACAGGAACCAAAACCGGTCACGCAAAAACCAGTCATAAATTATTATACTACTTCCTCTCCGAAACCCGTTAACTCTCCTAACTACGAACAAAATTTCTATTCAATAGAACCACAGGCTGTTAGTACATTACGACCACTAAAAGAAACTGTATCAAATCTTCCGGTTACTCAATCAACATCGTCACCATATAAAACCGGTTCATACTTCTTAAGCAATCTTGGAAATCGATATAATACCCCCCAATTTGTGAACTTCCCACAAGAAACGAATTATCAATCAGCAGAACCCCCTAAAATACAGAATGTTTTTAAAACTGAAACCAGCACTACCCCTAGAACGACGATTACGACATCTACTAAGCCTACGACATACCCGAGTCAATTACTGGAGACACATAATCCATACTCAATTAATCAAGCATTCCATTATAGTACACCTTTAGATTACCAAAACTTCTTTGACGAGTACAAAGAAGCATACGGAAATTCAGGGCCGAAAATATCAAACTCACCGCCGTCAATTTCATTAAGCTCTACACCTGGTCCAGTAAAAGAAGAGGTAGAACTAGAACAACCTAAAGTGGAACAGAAACATCAGCAGTTATCACCAAATTATTTGCAAAATTATACCCCTGAAATACACCATGAGTCCGAAATTGTAAATTCTAGATACCCGATATCTAATACCAATGATTACTCTACTCAAATAACACAAAACTCTCAATCTGACTATACCAATTATGGCAATACAGGTAACTCTGGTGATCGAACAAACAATTTTGAATCAGAAGCCTATACTGGTACTTTACAAACACAAACTAACTTATCTGAAAACAATACAGCAGAAAATAATTCTGCTGAAAAATCAACAAACGATAATCAAGATACAAAATCCTCATCTGAATATAGTCAATATGAAGTTGGTCAAAATTCACAAGAAATTATATCATCTACTAGTAGCACTACTACATCAACCAGAAGGTCACCAATTAGATCACGAGGTCGCCCTCGATATCCTACAAAAACCGAAAAAACAGAGTCTCAAGAATATTCCACGCATGCCCCTGTTACCAGAAGACCCTTGAGAGAAAGAAAGCCCTTACCTACAAGATCCAGATACGAACCGAACAAAATTACTACTGAATCACCCACACCAAAACCAGTTGATTCAAGCGAAAGCACCACCAAATTTACAAGAACAAGAACCAGAGGACGTGTTCAATACAAAATTCCTGAAGATGATGACAATTACACAAAAAGAAACAAACCAAGTAAGAAAGAACAAGACTTAGCTTACCAACGCGATGTACTTCATCAAAATTATCCTGTTACATTAATGGAAAGGACCAGTACTGTAGATATCGAAGCAATAACTGAACCTACTGTGATTGTATCGAACAACCACGAAAATACTAAAACTGAAGATACAGAAGACGCATATAGTAATGACAAACTTTCCATAACTGCACCTATAAACTCAGAATTAGAAGACCTACCCCAACAGTACACTACTGCAATACACTCCATTAGTGAAGCTCCTTACGAGGCCAAAGTAGCTAATAATGATGAAGATTATACCTACCCACAGAAAAGCAGTGCGGTACCACAAAATATACCACAATCTTATGATGAAATAATAGAAGAACGTGAGGCGGTACAAAAATACCCTGAAAAGAAACAAGAGAATAAAGATAACGTATTATTTGCTACTAAAGCATCCAGTACTGAAAACGAATCAAATGTTCCTGTTTACTCTAATGATGAATTCAAGACCAATAGACAGGAAGAGACAACTAGTGCACCAGTACTAGAAACTAAAGGCGTAAGCCAAGAATTAAATCAAGAACAGGAAGAGAATATTGTAGAAACAACACCATCGTATAACCGAGTAAGAGTCCGTCCAGGAGTAATAAGACAGTATCACCAGACTTCTTTAGCTGAATCGTCTCGAACTGACCGAAGAAAGCATGTCCAACCTATAACGTACCGACCGGCTTTCGACAGGCGGCGAACTACAATGCGAATTGAGGAAATTGAAGCTGATTTAAAGACTAAGCAAGTCCATGGTAGACCAGAATTCCAAGATTATAAACAGCCAGTTTACAAACCAGAACCATCTACTGAATCAGCTGCACCATCTTCTACGACAGAAACATCTGTAAAGCGCGGTCAATTAAGACGTAGGCGGCCTAGCTATGCGTCAACGTCCACGGAAGCAACAATAACAAGAAGACCATATGAAGCCAAAAACCGTTTCCGAGGTAGACGACCTACTGAAAAACCTACCGATAAGCCCGAAGTGCAAACAGACATATCATCAACGACTCAGAAAAATATTGGTTTTAATAGATATAGTCACAGATCACGTCTTTCTGAAAGATATAATAAAAAACAAGAAACAGAAGATCAAGTAGGTGAAGATCAAGAGCTTAATTACTCAATTAACAGGCCCAAATATGCCACACCGGAAAGCGAGCGCTGGTCGCCAAAAATTTCTATCGATTCTTTTAAGCCTTACAATCCAAACAATATTGCTGAAGAGAACAAAGAAGCTTCCCCGATTGATGGTAAATCTAAAGATGAACTCGAAATTATAACGGTAAAAAATGAATATGAAGACATACTTATCTCTGTAACGCCGGCATATAACAATCGTGCTAATAAAAAAATGCCCGATATACCACCTACACTTGAGGCTCTGGTAGAGCAAAGCAAAGTAACTAAGAGCGATTCGACCGATACCATGTCAACATTTGAAAGTATGCTAGAAGAGGTTATGAAAAGTTTGGAAGAACAAGACGAAAACGAGTATACTAGCAAGGTAATGAAACACAAAGGTGGTGAAATAGGCGAGATTCCGCCGGAAAAAATTATATCATCAGGAGAAAACTTTTCCCTAAAATCGACGACCCCAATTCAAGAAGAAGCGGCAACCCTGATACCGGATAATGATCCTTCTGCCACTGTCACTGAGGTAATATTATAATTTTTTCAACCAACTTCCTAAAAGTAAATTGTTCCAAAATAGGAAATAATCTTAATATATATAAATCTCCTGTCACGATGTTTGTCCGCGATGGACTCCTAAACTACTGAACCGATTTTAAATTAAATTGGCACACCGTGAGCAGTCTGGTACAACTTAAGAGATAGGATAGCTTAGATCTTTAAGTAAAGTCATAATTTTATTTTATTGCAAATTATTGGTCTATAATTAATTGACAGTCACATGTAATATGTATATACAACTATACTCATTTAAGGCTAGCGATACTGAATACTTTAAAAACAAAATCAAACGCAGACGAAGTCGCGGGCAACAGCTATAAGATTATAAAACTATTTTCTACTCTAAAATCCAAATATTTGAGTGTATATCAGTGAAGGTAGGCAATCGATGTTTATGTCATATCGTATGTCCGAATCGTTTTGAGCACTTGGAGACACATTTTTAAAAACCCCTTTTCAAATAAACTTATATGAAATAAAAAATAACATTATAATTGGAGAAATTACGTTGTCGTGAGTTTATTTGGTTTGTTTAAAATATTTATTATTTATGTTTTCAGGAGGTTCCTAGCCAAAAGAATCGTCGTCGTGGGTTTTGGAAAAAAGTCAAAGTACGTCCAGTGACTGAAGAAATCGATGCAGCAGAATCACAATATTACCCTCACATAGTTAATCGTATCGGTCAATACGCACCAAAGAACTCAATCGAAAAGTCTGGCAAAGGAAGCTCAAAGGTTGCAGTAACTACGTACAAGCCTAATTATCAGTTTCTTAAGGATTTCTTTGAAACACATGAAGATGCGCTTGATGTAATAACAAATATTGATATTCCTAAAATAACACCTGTTAACAGAGTTGAGAGCAACACAGAAGTTGTAAAAGCAACTACAGATTCTACCACGAAAAATGATATTGTTGGTACTACAGAAAAAAACAATCCAGGGGAAATGGATTTAGGTACAGGATCGCCGGATCCTACGCTTGATGATAGCTCCTACTACAGTGAGCCTACAGAGCCAGCCTTAAAAGATACATCACCTATTGATAGATCTGATGGACTAAGCTTCATGGATTATTTGTTTGGCGTCACATCATCAGATGAGTCGGATTCTTTTAAAAATCATACAATATATGAAAAAGAAATCAGAACGACGACAGAGCTACCCAAAGAAAATGCCGTTGAAGTTGATACAGAGACAACCAAAGTGAAAACCACAACTGAAAGTTCTTACGTACCAGAAGAAATGACCGCCGAACCAGTGTACGATAACACTGAAAGCATTACCGAAAGACTAGAGCTTGCAAGTGATATTTCAGAAGAATCTGTTTTTAAAGTAGAAAGTTCATCGGTATCCAGTTTTATGGATCCAGCTAATGTCGTCAGCACTTCTATGTCTACCGAAATCTCTCATGAAACTGAAATTTGTTTTAGAGGCAAATGCATTAAAACTAATAAGAACTTGTTATAAAATTAATGGAAATGGTGCTTGACAAGTGTTCAAAATCATTAGGAGTAAAAGTAATGACTATTTGAAAAGACAATTTCCCAGTGTAGTGATCAAGGTTTACATTTAGAAGGACTTTCTCGTATTTATTGTTTTCGACAACTGTAAAATCCTGTAAATAGTAGATATTTGGGAGTAAGTAGATGACTCACAATAAAGAATTTAGATAACAGTAAATGGTTTGGTACAAGTCTCAAATATTACAGTACATCTTGGTGCTATGTAATATAATGATAACTATGATAATAAATTCATCAGTTCATTGTATAAAAGACTCGTACTAAGCAATTTATTTTTATTGGTTTGTTATATGTATGCCTTATTTTATATGCGTTTAGGTTAGTTAAGAGGCCTATGCAGACTTTTTGTCTTGCTCAAGGCAGAGTTTCACGGGTAAGGCGATAATTTTTATGATTTCGTTCGCAAAGCTTTACTAGTGCGGCTTTGACCTTAAAAAGTCACTGCATTCGTCGCTTCGTGTAAAATGCCTTAAAGGCAAAGGCAAACCAAAGCGTTTCAGCCCGAGAGCGCGGTGATGGCTACTGAGACTTCCTTACTGCTTAGTTCAAAGTGATTTTCTACGTACATTTACTTAATCAATCGCGTCAAAGTTAATTGCGATTTTATCATATTGAAGAAGCGCCTTCTAGTTAAGTACTTGGAAACCATGCTGTCACAAGATTATGCTCTTTCGATACCATATAACGTAACCCTATGTAAAAGTAAACATATGTAGAAAATCACACACTTGTTACTCTTGTGAACAGAGAAGACTTGCTCGCGGGTTGACGGCTCTGTTTGGCCTTAGCTTTAAAGTGAAGACACACCGGGGGCTTCAATATGACTTCAGTGTGCCTTGAAACTCAGAACTTTTTTCATTTTGATAGTAGTTCTCCCATATTGAAGTATCAATAATGTAGGTACCAATGCAATGCAGAGCATTATAAAGAGCTAATATTAAGGGTTAAATCATAGTATTCTTTTATACGTTTCGTAAAATTATATCGACTGAATAATATTTTTAATCAATATTAAAATAAGACATATCTTCCATACTCATATTAAATACTTATTTATTCTTAATTATCATTTAACCTTCTTTATGTTCATGGATACTAGATAAAATATAAAAATATATTAAAACCATGTTAATATTTATGTACCCAGTAGTTTGCTAAAAAGTATGGCTAGATTTCGCTTTTTGTAATGTGGCGGGCGCTACGCGCCATAACGTTAATTCAAATAGGAGTACGATAAATAAATGAATTCAGAACATCGAAAAAAAGCAAACCACTGGGTATGGAACCGGCTCGAAAGGTTGTATTATTTGCTAGCTGCACGCCGCCCACCCAAAGCGTTAAACATATACTATATAATGTCAAGTGGATATGTGTACCATGTCTGATGTGTAACTTATAATAAAGTGTCAAAATAATAACAACCGTTTATTTAATTTTATAATACTACAGAACACAAGTCTCCTCTTAGAATGAGTAGAGTTTAGGCAGTAGCGCACCGCGTAAGCCTAGTGCGGATTCGTAGAATTCACACACCATTGAGAACTTTATGAAAACTCAAAGGCATGCAGGTTTCCTTATGATCTTTTCTTTCACTGTTATAGCAAGTGGGCATTTTTATTGATAAAATTAAAAACGCACATAACTCCGAAAAGTTAGTTCTTCATGCCGGTGATCGAACGCGGTCCCACGAAAGCGAAGCTGAGGCTATTACCACTTATTTATTCAATTTCTATTCTTTTATATTCTATTATATTATCTATTATATTCTATTTTTTTTAAATAAAATTACAGGCAGGTGCCTGTAATTTTATTTAAAAAAAAATAGAAACGTCTGAAGTGTGTTCCCACTAGGCACAAAACAATGCACAGGGGCACAAAAAAATAAAAGCCACAGGCCCCCCAGACCATTTGGATGGTTAGCAGCTGGGGGTTGGTTGATCTTAACATAGTACAATATTAGGTTTGTACCTATTTATTAATAAGTTTAAGCTACCTACTAATGCATATTTAAAAATTATTTCAAAAGAACAATGACAAAGTCACTAAAGTAAACATTAAAAAAAGCTTTACCTTACAGACCCTCTGTGCACTGGCCCTAAGCCAAAAGAAAGTAGTAGAAAGTTATAGAAGTTTCCTTTTTATATAGTAGCAAGGAAGTACCAGTAATTTTCTACATTTTACTTTGCACAGGCTTAAATATGTCAAAATTTTTAGTACTTCCTTTTTAGTTGTTAAACAAAGTTGGTTTTGTTTTGTCAAATAATTTTTTACACAATTTTTAGTGGGTAGGTTTGCATCATATCTACGTTACAATAGCAGAATTTCAATTGCTCATAACCATACTCAGCAAAGTAATAGCAAAGTTAATGCTTTAAAATATACTCAAATCGCTATAGGTGTCCCAATAATATTTGAAGAGTTCCGTTACTTCAGAATCCCTTCAACAGATCTTGACGAAAATGGTCACTTGACCACATGGAAAGTATACAGACTTAAACAAAAAAATAATTTTTATAAATTACAGAGTTCTGAGCTAACACTCATAAAAAAAATTAAAAACAACGAAATTGGGAACCTTGTGTAAGTTGGTTAATCACAATAGCCCAAATCTAATATTGAATAATATATAGTCAAAAGTAACATTGTTTGTTACACACAGTGTTTTCCAAAGAATGACATACTGAACTAAAAATTGCAATGATTTGTAAACAGACTCAGTTCAGTATCTATGTAACACAAGGAACCTATTCATTCTTATATAATACAGTCATAAGTAATAAAAGATTGCCATCATAATATTCCCAAATGATAAAACAACAATTGTAATGCATGAGAAAAATATGTTTATTGTTGAATATTAATAAAATGTTACAGAATAGGTCATAGGCAAAAGTTCACACAGGGTAGTTAGATTAATTCATTGCTATTTAGGTCTAGGTCTTAAACATAGTAGGTATTCTAGGCTTTTTTGTATTAGAAAGTCTTCAAGATTCCTAATCTAATGCAAAAAAGCCTAGAATTCTCTAGTTTATACTTCAATATAAATTGCTATCACTTTATATCATGTTTTTAACATTGCTAACATACTACAACTCACAAAACTCAAAATTAGCTTTTGTGAGATACAGTAGGTTGCCCAACTCTGCAGTATTAACTAACCCAACTAAGTCTTTTGTACTTGAGAAAAAATGTATTTATCTAGTATACACTTAACATACATAGTAATTTTTCTTAGTCATTACAGTCTTGACAAACTGGTTGTGTTTGTCATTTTGGTGTTGAGGCCTGCGTTACAATCCTTCACCACCCATTCCCAACAGTTAATTTTCTTACACATTCATATAGAGGAGCCTTCTTCATTGCAGCCTTAACTTGGTCTGTCAACCTCAGCAGCAATCTTTCGTAAACTCTGATACCCTCAACTTTCCCTTGAACCACAAGATGCTCAATGGACACTTCATTATGCCGAAGAAACTGAGAATTCTTGCTTAAACTACAAAAGATAGGCATTGAAATGAAGATGATTTGTATCTTAGATAAGGAAATAGCATACTTTTTATCTCAGAGCAGCAACAACAATAAGATTACAAAACACTTTGGTTGCACTGATTGTATAGGACACAATGTACACGCAAATAAATCTTCGGGCTCAGCTGTAATGTATAAAGCAATTAGCAATATGTTATCATTGCTATGGAACATGTGGCTGTGTATCTCTTGCACACCAATAATGTCAAAGTTTATTTCCATTGATTTCCTCTTTTCGCTTACCACAGTTTTATCTGTAAATGTTCTGTAAGACTGACCACACTCATCGTACGTGACACAACTTGTTACAAATGTACCTTCTTAAGATGAACTGAGAAGGTACACCAGATGATTCTCTTCTGATTCATCAGTCCAGCACATAACAGTCATCGTCATCCACAACCCCACCATTCAGTGCATTCTTTATTATCTCATGTTTATTCTTCTTCAATTCGCTGTTAATAAAGCTTCTCCTTTCCTCCTTTTGTCGCACAAGGGAAGCTTTTTCCGCACTCTGCCGCTTAGCAAGACCTTTAGTGAAAGTGTAGATCACTGTGGTGAAGTCACTCTCGATAAATGCCAAGTTTATAATATGCCCGGTCTCGACGGTGCATAAATTCTCCTGTAAGACGTTTATAAAGTCCAGACTAACGTCTTGACTGGTCTGAATCGGCACGTATATGTTTAACTTCTCGTTCTTATATGGTCTAGCGACGACGTAGAGCGTGTCGATATCTTTGTTGTAACAGTATTCCGTGTCGTACATAACCTTCTGATCAACTAAATATATGTACAAAAAGTAGGCAAGTGATATCTTCTTTTCGCATTTGCAGCCGAGCTTTTTCATGTCCTCCTTAATTTTAACTTCAACTTCCATTACAAACACAAATTTATTTCTTGAGATCGTAATAGTTTGTATTAGTCTCAATCTACGGTTTTATACAAACTTTAAACCTCTGTTTTGAACATTGACTCTGTTTTGTTTAATTTAATGACTGATTAGTGAAGGCACTAACAATTTGACATTTAGCTTCTGACTATAAATATATTTACTATTTGGCTTCTTAGTACTGGCAAGTTTATAAATTACTTACTGTGCTGTAATAACTATACATTATAACAAATACATATTTTATATTATAAATATTAAAAGATTATTTTACAAATAAATATTACTTACCTTACATTTATATGGCAATACCGAATTGGACAGCTATCTGCCATTGTCCTGCAACCACCGCGATACAGCGCCACCAGCAGATGAATATATTATTTCAAAGTTCAAACTTTAAAAAGAATCTATATAACAGGTGAAGTGATTAGTGAAGATTGATAAAAATGCATTGAAGTATTTGAGTGTTCGTAAAAATATAACAACTACCTAATTAATACAACCTTTTTCGTGAAGTAGGTAAAAATCTTAAGAGCGTGCACTGGTAAATTCAGTTATTACGAGTTCAAACCAATAACAAAAAAGGCAATTCACGAAGAATTAAAGGAATTACATAGGTATTTGGATTAGGTCAAGTAGGTAAGTAATTACATTTCCATTTGGAATTCTAGTAGTACTAGGAATATTTTCACTGCTGTGCTATAATTACCTATGTATACCTACCTATTCCTATTTATATCAAAAGATCTATTTTACAGTAAATCTCGAACAATTAATTACTAGACAGTAGACATCGTTGTGTACCTATTTTTTTTTTTTTTTTTTATTAAGAAAAGTCGATGGCATGGACATCTTTACAAAGGCTGTGGAACTACTAAAGGTAATTCGAAATATGAGCTTATCAATAGATGGTGCTGTAACATCAGTAGTCAGCACCTAAAGCTTTCGCCCGACAGTAATTTCTTAGCAAGTTTAATAAGTAACTTTTACGTATTAGTAACGATTTTAAAAACGGTAAAACGAGGTACAGCCACAATGTTACAATTTAGATCGATAATTTCGACCGTTCACATATCTGTCAGGATGGCCGAGCGGTCTAAGGCGCCAGACTCAAGGTTACCTTGCCTACTCTGTAGGTGTGAGTTGTTCTGGTCCTCTCTGAGGGCGTGGGTTCGAATCCCACTTCTGACATAAACTTTTTTAGACTCCTATTACAATAATTCACGAGTCTTTTTTTTTTTAATTTACCTACTAACAAAATAATACAATGCGCTACAAAAGCAGGGCAGCTTCATCAACACCCTGAATGCATGATTATGTTGTACTCGGAGAGCGTTTTTAGTTTTCAAAAAGTACTTGGCCCACATGCAGTACTTATTAAAATTAGTGCAAAAACAAATAAAAGGAGCAATGTGACTTTAACGGTGTTAGTACACCGAGCAATTCTGACATTCTCATTTACAACGCTCTCCGTTCTCTATCAATTTGTATATGTTTTTCAAGATTAAAAAAGTTAAATCTGGAAAAATTATGAAGTTGGAAATCCAAAAAAGGTTATTCCCGTACCGGGAATCGAACCCGAGCCTCCTGGGTGAAAGCCAGGTATCCTAGCCACTAGACCATACGGGAGATGAAATATTGTTTTATAAAACGCTACAGCATTAATTGTGTAGATAGGTAGATATCCGCTAGACAATACGATATGATTTACGACTAGATACATTTCCCTAATGAATCACAATCATCAGCTATTAACCACACTAATTAACAAAACCCGAGACTTGCGGAGGTCAAATATATGTAAAGAACTATTTTCTCGAGTTCATATATCGAACCTTTTCTTAAAGTCACCAATGTTTTTTACAGTGATAAGTGACATTTAAAAAAAAGGTTCGATATATGAACTCGAGAAAAGAGTTCTTTATATATGTATACAGTACAATGTACCTACATAATAATTTATCTCCCTTCCTTATAATTATTGTAAGTATTTGCTTAAATCGTTTCCTGATTTCTCGTGAAATTTTTAAATGTATCCTTGGGCTGCTCTGATTTTGACGACTTCAGAGTTTTTAAAGGCAGTTAGAGAACTTTGCAGTTTCTGCGTTCTGCGTTCCGCGGGAAATGGAAGGAAAGTGGGAAAAATATAATTCGGTTCCAACAAACAGGCAGATGGACAAAATGCAAAATTACGCTAACCAAAAAAAAATTCTCGTTCAGCAAACAATAATAAATGGAAATTAAAAAAGTGTAACCGCCCCCGGGTGGGCTCGAACCACCAACCTTTCGGTTAACAGCCGAACGCGCTAGCCAATTGCGCCACGGAGGCGTTGAAGGCTGCGCTGAAATTATGCTATGATTTACGGTAGAAAAAAAATTGTCCTAAGTTGACAAATATGACTGCGTCCTTGCAAGATTTGCTTTTTTCTAGTTTTCACTGTAATCAAAGAATTGCTAAGCATACATTTACCTTTCACCAATCGATTTCCACCCGGCAACTGTTAAAACCAAACGTCTCTATGGTTCTTGTCAAAACAACTCTTGTGGATTTTTTTTTGTAAATGAATTCAAGGTTATCAAAAGGAAAACCGAACTCATCTTATATATTTTTATTCACCTCTCATGTTTCAGTTTAAGAGTCCCCTAATCTTTACGATCCGCCGAATCTAACTCTTCAGAAACTCCCGCACACAGGCAAAATTATTGTTAAAGACAATCCTGCTTTTATTTATTTTATAATCATAAATTGAGTGAGTTCAAATACTTCCGAAGTTAGGACAAATAGATCGTAAACAGTTGGTATTATTCCAGCGGATCTTCTTCAACTTTATAGTGATACCATTAGAATTTAAGTGGGCCGATCCCGGCGGCACTGCAATGCCGGGCCGACCCGTGACGGGAGTGGAGCGAGCCCCGAACATCCCGTCGGTTTACAAAAATCAGTTTAATATACTGGTCCCACATTGTGGGAACTTTCAGATATTAAGCTGAAAAGAACAGATACTACACTTTGATCTTAGCCAAAAGGCCGAGAAGCGATGTCGTAGAAAGGCCGCTCCGGGGTAGTCATTCCAACAGGGCACAACATCGTCAGCGCGATGCACAATAACACACGAGATGTACAGCGACATCTGCTGGGTATTACCTAAATCTCATTGTAGGTTTGTAGTACGTAGTCCGGATAGTTTTAAGCAGATGGCGGTAGTAAAATTGATGGTTAACTTGGCACCTTTTATCTTTAACTAGGAACCAGGAATAACCGTTGTGCATTTCCTACGTTTGTTGTCGATTCCCACTGGCGGAATGACCACTATGGCGCGGCGTGCTACTGAGTTAGAAACTCAATGCATAAATGGAGTAATACATTTCGTACATTTATATTTTATCGCTTTGACTTCGTAATATGCCGGTTGCCTTAGCATATTGTAGATGTTTTGAAATCACAAATTAAACGTTATTTGCGATTATTTAAGAACAAACAATGTTGGGAAAAAGTTTGTGTTGGTAGGTTGACTTGACTTGAACTTTGTACTAAACACAGAAATAGTAACTCATTAAATATGAGTCTTCTAGTAGTCTTCTAGAAGTTTTAAGATTTTAACGAATTACGTTTGACCCAAAATAGTAAAGACGATTCGCTTGTTGTGTAGAGTTACAAAATTCAAAATTCATTTATTTTTAGTAGGCCTAATATAAGCACTTTTGAAACGTCAAGTCTGTCTGTGTGTAGTGACTCTACCACCGGTTCGGAAGGCAGATTCTACCGAGAAGAAGCCGGCAAGAAACTCAGCAGATGCTCTTTTCCAACATTAACAATTTACATTTTACATTTCAAAATTGATTTTTCTATCTTGTGAGAGATGAAAGCGGAGCCGGATGCTTCCAAGCAACCTTGTCATTAAGAAATTCATCAATTGTATAATAACCTCGCTGTAATAAATGTGTTTTAACACATTCTTTAAACTTATGCATTGGTAGGTCCAAAATTACCTTACAAAGAAAGAAGTATATAATATAGGTATCTTATATTTGTTGCAGTTTCAAGATTTGGTCTGGAATTTCAATTAGGTTTAACTACTGGTACAACTACTATATTATTCAAATTTTGTTGCTTCCCTCATTAAATAAGTCAATAGATGAATAAACGAATAGCTCCGCTTATCACAGGATGGCTATTATTTTTACCCTCACGTCAAAAAGTCTTTGACGTTTGTTCTAGCGTTTGATGCTTCTTTCTTAATTATAATTCTACATTTTTTTAAGTAAGAATAATCGGTAAAAATGAGCAAAAAGTCAACATCACGCGGTGAACAAAAAGCCAACATCACCATTAAAGTAGAAATGTTATTGAATATAAATTCGCAATGCATAGCATAGCACCGCCGCTGGCCAAAATATGAGACACAGGGTCAAGCCAGGTCAGTCACAGGTAATTTTTTTTTCAAGCGTAGTAAGTTTGTGCTATGCTTATTTCTATACTAGCAAGATAAGATTAAAGATTAAGATTTCTCCGTTTGTTTGTTCATATAAGCTCAAATGGAAATCTTTTTCTATCAAGAAAACATGCCTGTTGTGTTAAATTTCAGTACAAAGATCGAGAAAAATCAAAAACTTAAACTGGGGTTTTCAACCTTTCTTCAATACTAATTCTTACAAAAATATTCATAAAATCATATGACCGTAACCCTTGCCCATTACAGTATGTTCTCGTGAAGCATAGTTCAAAATATAATTACGGGACGTATGAGAGGACCGATTCTATGAATTAGGTAATCGCATGGCCAATAACAGGCTGCCCGCACTCAGTCAATATTATTAACAATATAAATATTGACAATACTTTTTACCATTTCTTCAACTCTTCAGTACGCCTTACTGGCAATATCATTGGCAATATGCAGCAAATTGCAGGCAGCCTAACATTACATTACGACCCATATTAGTTCATGCTCGTGCAACCGCAAGGAATAACTAGTCTGATATATTATAGTTGCAGGTGCAGGCTGTCTGCTGCCTTTGAAAATGGCATAGAGCAAATTCTGTCGTAATGTTTAGAACGATAGATAAGTAATTTAATTTGATAGATATGAAGAAATAAACTGAAATCTGTTATCGGTCCCGATACTAAGCTAATACCTAATACGATTCGATTAACTAAGCCAAATAATAGTTCCGTTACGAAGTTTCATGCAAGTTTTTGATTGTTATGATTTCAGCTTGTTTACCACAGACGTTCTCGAAGTGCTTAAATACCTAACAAATACACAATACAGCCATATAATTTTGAATAAATTATAGTACTTTTTGAAAATAAACTACGAAGTACACCGTTAATTTTACTAGCGCCACCTGCTTAAAATCATCCAGATTACGTACTACCTGATCACAACGACGTTTAAGTAATAGCCAACAGATGTCGCTGTACATCTCGTGTGTAATCACACACGAGATGTACAGCGACATCATGTGCGTCGCGCTGAGGACATTCTGCCCTGCTGGAATGACTACCCTGGCGCGGCGTTCCTACGGCATCGCTTCTCGGCCTTTTGGCTAAGATCAAAGTGTAGTATCTGTTCTTTTCAGCTTAATATCTGAAAGTTCCCACAATGTGGGACCAGTATATTAATCTGATTTTTGTAAACCGACGGGATGTTCGGGGCTCGCTCCACTCCCGTCACGGGTCGGCCCGGCATTGCAGTGCCGCCGGGATCGGCCCACATAATTCTGAAACACATATACTAGCGAGAAGCATGCATTAACTACCACCTTGTTGCCGATAAGGATTTAGAGTTTATTGAATATTGAAGTGTAATCAATATAACTGCAAAAGATACCTATATTTAAAATTCAAATTCGGGACTCGTAAAACACCGAAGTTATGTAAGCCTCCGCGCTCCTTTTATATCATTCAAAGAAGGTACTCGTTTAGCTCAACAACCCTTTAAGAAAATGCTATTTTCGACTCTCTATAAAATGGTTAGTCATTAGAATTATTTAGATTTATTACTTCAACTGCTTTTGTTTCGGAAATTATGCAAACAATATTTATGGCAATAACAAAGTTAATGATGACGAATTGAACATGATAATAGACGAGGATACGTCTAAAACTACACCCACCTAGCTTGCATATGAAAATGGGTACCCTATGTACTATTTGGTATCAGTTGTGAGGGGATAGAAAATTTTTAATGTTATGTTTACAACACAATCAATTCTTAACAATAGTCAAAAAACGTCTCAACTCAATGATTATAAAACGATTTAAATATTTATTCCACTTTAAATTGAGCACCTAGAGCTACATAACAATTTTTCCATCACTTCTTTCGCCAACGTCCATACCATGTTGAATACACCGGTTCTCGTCCGATCACCGAAGTTAAGCAACATCGGGCGCGGTCAGTACTTGGATGGGTGACCGCCTGGGAACACCGCGTGATGTTGGCTGTTTTGCTTTTAATTTTAGTAAAATTGAATAAATCATTTTTGTTAATCAATTTAAATCCTGTGAATGGTAACATACAATATATGTTACCATACATAAGATTTAAATTGTAAGCAACTAAACAGTTAATATAGTCGTTTATTTTCGTCTTTACAAAAAGAAGTTTACAATATGGCGTTGGCAGTGTCATGTCGTTGTGTTGGGCCGATCGCTCGGGATTATATAAGATTTAAGAACCCCGTAGTAGGGACGCTGCCCCACACCGGTTTTCGGTCCCCATGCCCCCGCCCTCGCTCTAGCGGTCTATCCAAACTAGGCGCGCTTACAGATATCAAGAGACCGCTATTTTTAAGTTTCTTATCTTATTACTGCACTCGTAACTTCGTCGTAATAGTATCACTTGCCATCCCCGTTCACTTCCGAAACTAAATTTAATAAAACCACTTTTTACTATAGTATATAAATGTGTCCAGCACCGCTAGCATGGGCAGGAGACAATTATCTCCCCGGGGCAAGGATGAAAATTTATCTCCTTCCACAGGTTCATCAACTCTCAGAGCAGTGGCGCACAAGTGGAAATAATATCCAAATAATATATGTAATAATATCCCCTGTCAAAGGATATAATCGGGACAATATAATTTTTGTCTCCTACCCTAGCCCTGCCTGCGATTTGAATATTTATATTTAAGAATGAAATCGTTCCTATTTATATGACCACAACTGTATGTAATGATACTAGTTTACTCGTTTCTGAGAGATAACTCCTGCAGTCTACAGTTGCTCGCTGACCATTTAACTAAATTTAGTGCTTTTTTCAGGATAGCGGTACAATGGAGTCGTGAGGTGACGGCAGATCAGAACACAAGTATAACCACCCCTCCTCTAGTGTCGTACGCAACTATGGGAATATAACGGAGAGCAACGAGCAGCTTTCCCTGTGCTACTACTGCTACCTACTGCGGTCACCGAACCGGGCACACGCCCCGCGTGGTGATTAGTCCAGCAGTGGGCTTGTACAGGCTTTTAATGTAGTATACGCTTGATGAAGCTTTTTTTTTACTTAAACTGTAGCCCCTTTGTGTAAGTTTTAAATTGCTCATAAGTGAGACCCCGGGCGTTGCGCTAGCAATTTACAAAATACGATATTTTCCCGTCCACACAAAATGATGTTATAGTGGCCGCAGACCGATCTGTGTTTGTCCCAGGCAGTAAGAAACCTGGATATTTTATTCTATGACAAATTCCCCACCACTTTGCGCGCAATATGTTTTCAAAGGTCTTATATAAAAGTTTTAATATCTGTATAATAGCAAATCATATAAATCACAAATTTATATAATATTTGCTTTTGATAAACTCACAGGAGTTTGAAATATCATGCCTACATGTTTGTTAGTGTTTACATTACACAAGGTAAAAAATAATGTAAAAAAAAAAGATATGATATTGTCTAAAAGATTCGCAGCCGGTAGGATTCGAACCTACGCTCCCAGAGGGAATCTGATTTCGAGTCAGACGCCTTAACCACTCGGCCACGACTGCCGCGATTTAAAAGTTTGAAATAGTAAATAGGAATGAAAAGCCCTTTTTTATAACATGGTACTGCGTATTAAAAATGATGCGCACAATGGTAGATGCGCTGAATTTGAGTTGTACAGTATGTTTTATTGTCCACTGGGCTACAAGTGACATGGCGTGTATCAATGAGTGCTTGATTGCAGCAGGAAATTTATTATGGCAAAATAAGTATTATAAGCTTTAAAGTTTTTGTTTAATTTTTTTTGTATAACTTTCGCTCGGTAGGTACTTATTCCTAAGCAATTGTGGTTAATGTTATCGTATATGTATAACTAAGTTGTAGAAACTTCATTGGTTTATGTGATATAAAAATACGGCATTACTTTTATGTGTAATAAGTAATACTGTTTGTTTCCCTTGAAAAGCTAATAAATAAATAAAATTACTGCTGTTGAAAACACCTTATTATTCCTATGTAGGTACCTACTCAAAGACTACAGAGTACTTAGAACGTATCCATAAAAATAATTGCCAACAATATCTTAGTAAAAAAACAAAAAACAGCTGATGTGCATGTATGAAAAAGGATATACTTACGTGTTAAAGTTGATGTGATTCTAGCTGGATTCTTGGTAGAATCTGCTTGCCAAACTGTTAGCGGCGCGGTGGTACAAACAGGCAGACTTGAGGTGTCAAAAGTGTTTATACAGTAGTAGCTGTTGCCTCTGACTTCGTCTGCGTTTGTTTTTTGATGTGGCATTCAATTTAGTTGTAATTATTTATTATATTACTAGCTTTTGTCCGCATCTTCGTCTGCGTTTCATTTTGTTTTTTTATGTGGCATTAAATTTAGTTGTAGTTCTAAAAAAAATTAAAGTATTCAGTATCGCTATGCCTTAAATCGGGGGTTTGCTGCTGTCCGCTGTGGAGTTCTGTCCTCTATCTTCAACCACATTCATCAGATCGACACAAAGTTTGGGCAATATTAAACACATATTATAACCTTTATAGTACAAAAATAATTATTTAAATCGGTTATCATTTGTCGGAGATATGGTGTAAAATCATCGAACATTTTTATCCTCACTCCCAAAGGAACTGAGCTTAATTTCGGGATAAAAAGTACCCTATGTTACTTCTAATACTTCCAAGAATATGTGTACAAAGTTTCATGAGGATCGGTTAAGTAGTTTTTGCGTGAAAGCGTAACAAACAAACTTACATTGACATTTATAATATTAAGTAGGGATAGGGAAGTAGGGATGTGTCGGCCAGTCAGTGTTTGTTTTGTTTTTCTATATAAATAACAAATCACGCATAAAACATTCAAACACATTACACACAATTCACCTTTGCCTGTATTTGAAACATACACGCATATCATATACTATTTTTTTTAATCATCTTAGGATTATAATTTGTTGGCACATTGACAGTGTAGCCCTGGCGAAATCTGTGATTAAGAAGTATACTCTTTGACAATAGGACCTTACTCATTATGTTCAAGCTTATAATTTAAATGAATTACCGGCCGAGTGGCGCAGTGGGCAGCGACCCTGCTTTCTGAGTCCAAGGCCGTGGGTTCGATTCCCACAACTGGAGAGTGCAACACAAGCTACGCTTACTTTGGGTGTAGATGGCGATGTGTGTATTGTCGTAGTATATTGAATTTATTTATTTATTAATTACGGTCGAATATCCCCCATTGGCGACTACTTGTTAAATTAGATCTTTAAGCATTATTGTTCCTAAAAAAGCGAAATAGTAAAATATTTAAGCAAAAGAGAAATCTCAGGGGACACCCGGGTTTGAACCGGGGACCATTCGATCTGCAGTCGAATGCTCTACCACTGAGCTATATCCCCACTGATGCAAGCGCCAAAATTATGAACTATAAATATCTAGTTTGTATACTTATTTTTAACATAACAGTTTTTACGGTCTCTGTTTACTTTTGATTGATAATATGATAAAAATGGATAAACCGAAATAAAGAAATGGCCTCGAGGATAAAGAAGCCCACATCACGTGGTTTCCCATCGAGGTACTGACCTCGCCTCAAGTGGCTTAACACCGGTGATCGGACGATAACCGGTGTATTCAAAATGCTGAGGACGTTAGCATTATATAATTTGAAATATTGGTTATGTATGAATGACATAGAAAAGAAAATTTTATGTAAAAAACAAAAAAAAAAAAAGAAAAGTCAAATTCAAATTGAAAAATGTTTTATTTATGTAGACCTTATCACAAGCACTTATGATGCGTAACATTTAACATGTTAACTCTTATGTTAGTGATGTTAATAACTGCATTCGTTAACTTAACCCTACAGCTAGGAGGGTTCCAAACGCGCCCTGGTCTAAGAAGAGCCAACAACAAACTTAGCCAGGTTTTTTTTTGTTATCACCATCGCACAGTCGAGTTAATGTTTAGCAATAAAGTTAGAGCAATTCATACCCAAGCTTTTTTATCATACATGTAATCCTTGATATTACAATAGGATTTTTCTATAATATTACGTTTTGTATAAACTTTGAACTCATTGAGAGACATCTCAAGGATTTCATCTGGTAATTTGTTATAAAACGATATACTTATTACCCTTAAATGAATTACTAATTTTATGCAGCCTAGTAAACTGCACTACAAGTTTATTTTTACTTTTACGTTATTGTCACACATATTTTGTGTGAACTTTGTATCTGTTTTATCTCAACTATTGAATACTAGCGGACCCGCGCGACTTCGTCCGCGAATGAGTTAACGACAAAAAGTAGTCGTATGTCGCGGGGACTGTGTTATCGAACTTTTAAGAAACGATTCCGGTATACTTACCTTAACGTTTACCACATTTGCAACATTTCTCATTAACGATGGTAGCCATTGGTCATAGCATGATGTTATAAAGCCTTAATTGATACTACCAAATACCAATCCCAAAAAATCTAAGATTAGCGCGTTCCACCAAACAAACTCTGAAGCATGATAATGAATAATAACAAATGCAGAAAAAATAGCAATGCTATCCTAAAAATATAGCTAAATTTTGTGTATGAGTTTGTAACATTCAGTTACATTTGAAACTTACGATTCCGTAGGTCCAAAAACGACTTGCAGCGTGGTTGCCATAATACGTCATCCTGTCATTTTAGAGGAAATGAAAAAAGACTTTTAGCTGGATCTAAAAATGCCATAAGTTCTGCGATGTTTTCTGGTTTTTTACTTTCACTTACGTAAAAACTTTTTGCTAAAAGTACCTATATCTAAAATATAGCTATTACTTAGTTCGTATTTCATTGTAACAATATTAATTAAATACTAATATCCTTTGCACCCAGGCGGATGCATGTTGTATTAATTAATTTAGTTGCTTATTACTTAGATACATATTATGTAATTATATTCGAAGCGATCGCGTTAATAATACCTAATTGTTTTGCGTGGAAATATGGCAGCGGAAACTGCACATTATCGGTTCCGTATACTGGCCCCGAAATAAAAGGAATTTACCTTTGGCGTAGGTGCAAGTAAAATTTTTTGTATCAGTTTGGATTCTACAGTATTAGCCGCGGTACGTGGTATGCAATTCTGCACTCATTTTGGTTATTTCGGAAAATAAGTTAATATTTATTCCCATTATATTAAAATCTTTCCAATCTCATAAATATAGTCGTATTAGGAGATTCCTTTTCATAAATTATTGTCAGAGGTGTAGTGTGGCTACGGCAGATTGGATGAGCTATGTGCATTGTGTTTTAATTATTCAGAATTCTCATGATTTATTAATTGAAAATTAATTTAGGATTCGGCCGACCTGCGTTGATTCAAATTTGTGCAAATCATATTGGCATCTGTCTACGCTTGGCGCATTAGTTTAGTTAATATGTGGGCCGAACCCGGCGGCACTGCAATGCCGGGCCGACCCGTGACGGGAGTGGAGCGAGCCCCGAACATCCTGTCGGTTTACAAAAATCAGATTAATATACTGGTCCCACATTGTGGGAACTTTCAGATATTAAGCTGAAAAGAACAGATACTACACTTTGATCTTAGCCAAAAGGCCGAGAAGCGATGCCTGTAAGCAGGCTGTGCCGGGGTAGTCATTAACCGGGCAAGAATCTCCAAAGCGAGATACAAAACAGTACACCAAACGTACAGCGACATCTAGAAACAAATAATGAAAGTAATACTATGCACTTTCGAACACACACTTTCATAACTAATTCACTTTCAAACAATACATATAATAAGTGTTTAACGTAGTATATTTTTTCCAAATAAAGAATTTGAATCCTTGGATAATATGAATGCATATTTAAAATTTCAGATGATTTGGCAGCCTCTTAACCTCACAGAGGCATGTCCGCCCTACACGCCGATCTCAGCGTGTTCCGACTTCGGATTGGTGTACCTCAGCCTATTGGTGCAGTTGTATGGCGGTTCTTCTGATAAGAGGAAGCAGCAGGTTTGCGAGAGAGAAGGCAGAAAAAGTAAACGCCATTCAGAATACGACTTCATAGTAGTGGGCGCGGGAGCCGCGGGGTGCGTTATTGCTAATAGACTCACTGAGAACCCAAAGTGGAAGGTTAGTACCAAAGTGCCAGGAATACCATGTATATGTAATAATATATTGCAGTGCAAGCAATACGATGTAATAATATACTTATTTCAATATTTTTGAAATAAGTTAGGATAGCTTTAAATCGAAATTATAATTATGTACGCTTCCGAAAACGGAACGTCACCAAACAATGACACTGTGGACTAAGGTAAGGTGCGGCCAGGCCTGTTGAGGCGACAAAAACCTTTAAAATAGAATCTAAAACGCAAATCTAATACGGACTGCTGCAGTAGGTACATCTGCTAAGCTATTACATTAATAAGTTTAAACAAGCCTAGCTGTTTTTATTTCGATGAACCGTTGATTTAATATATTATTATTTGTAAGCTCACTGAGATAAACTGTCATTATTAATTAACTATTGTAATTTTTCGTTGTATGGGCTTTTTAAATGCAAAGTTATGTTCAGAAAAGAGTACCTCCAATCCTCAACTACAGCTACACCTAGAAGAGAGAATTAGAATAAAAGAATTCCTTTAAACCTCTTGCTAGGTGCTGTTATTGGAAGCTGGCCCCGAAGAGCCCGACGTGACGCTGGTGCCCGGCTTGTCCACCGCTCTGCTGGGCTCCAACATAGACTGGCAGTACTCCACGGAGCCCAACGGCAAGAGCTGCCTCGCCCACCCTGGAGGGAGATGCGCATGGCCGAGGTTTGTTTACTCCAACTCAGCGAAATACATGTTCGATGACCTCCCTGGCGCTTGGTTGGGTATCTACAATATCTTAATTTTCGAAGCCTAGGCTGTGGCTAGTTACCACCCTAACGAAAAAAACCTGCTGCTAAACGATTTAGCGATCCGATACCATGGCGCTTAGAAACCGATTGGGGTACTTATGTGTTTAATATAACTGCCATACTCGCT